>NC_134363.1:33307899-33347899 GCF_048569485.1 Anomaloglossus baeobatrachus | reverse complement strand
ACAGGCAGAGAGACAGACAGGGAGACAGACAGAGAGACAGGCAGGGAGACAGACAAGGAGACAGGCAGGGAGACAGACAGGGAGACAGGCAGGGAGACAAGCAGAGAGACAGGCAGGGAGACAGGCAGAGAGACAGGCAGAGAGACAGACAGGGAGACAGGCAGAGAGACAGGCAGGGAGACAGACAGAGAGACAGGCAGAGAGACAGGCAGGGAGACAGGCAGGGAGACAGGCAGAGAGACAGGCAGAGAGACAGACAGGGAGACAGGCAGGGAGACAGGCAGAGAGACAGGCAGGGAGACAGAAAGAGAAACAGACAGAGAGACAGACAGGGAGACAGGCAGAGAGACAGGCAGGGAGACAGGCAGGGAGACAGGCAGAGAGACAGGCAGGGAGACAGAAAGAGAAACAGACAGAGAGACAGACAGGGAGACAGGCAGAGAGACAGGCAGAGAGACAGGCAGGGAGACAGACAGAGAGACAGGCAGTGAGACATACAAGGAGACAGGCAGGGAGACAGACAGGGAGACAGGCAGGGAGACAAGCAGAGAGACAGGCAGGGAGACAGGCAGAGAGACAGGCAGAGAGACAGACAGGGAGACAGGCAGAGAGACAGGCAGGGAGACAGGCAGGGAAACAGGCAGAGAGACAGACAGGGAGACAGAAAGAGAGACAGGCAGAGAGAGAGACAGGCAGAGAGACAGACAGAGAGACAGACAGGGAGACAGACAGAGAGACAGGCAGAGAGACAGGCAGGGAGACAGGCAGGGAGACAGGCAGAGAGACAGGCAGGGAGACAGAAAGAGAAACAGAGAGACAGACAGAGAGACAGACAGAGAGACAGGCAGAGAGACAGGCAGGGAGACAGGCAGAGAGACAGAAAGAGAGACAGACAGGGAGACAGACAGAGAGACAGGCAGAGAGACAGGCAGGGAGACAGGCAGGGAGACAGGCAGGGAGACAGGCAGAGAGACAGGCAGGGAGACAGACAGGGAGACAGGCAGGGAGACAGGCAGAGAGACAAGCAGGGAGACAGGCAGAGAGACAGGCAGGGAGACAGGCAGGGAGACAGGCAGGGAGACAAGCAGAGAGACAGGCAGGGAGACAGGCAGAGAGACAGGCAGGGAGACAGACAGGGAGACAGGCAGGGAGACAGACAGAGAGACAGGCAGAGAGACAGGCAGAGAGACAGACAGAGAGACAATTACTATCCTGGACAACAACGGGTACTACAGCTACTACAGCTTATAATAATCAGTGAGCTCCCTCTAGTGGTGGATGCAGGTTACATCTATAACAGCATTACACATGCAGGAGCATGGAGATGACTGACCCCTACTCTGTATAGCTCTAGTGCCAGCTGTGTTATACAGCCAACCCCTGACTTAGATGGGTGAAAACTTTATTATATTATTATTTATATTATGGGGCCACTTTTTGCTATCATTACGCCACCATTCGAGGTGTAAGTAATGTGTTTTTTCCATTTCAGGGACGGGATCTCGGCTGACAATCCTATTGGAACCTCTTGGACCCAGTTGGATCTTAGCGGCAAATTCCGACATGTGACTTATGATCAGGGCGTCTTGTGGCTTCTCGCGGAGAACGGAGCCATCTCTAAATGTGAAAATGTGAAAGTCCGCACTCCCTCAATCTGTTTTTAGATCTCATGAACAGATCCAACTCGTAGTATGTTATGGCATAATGGTTTTTGGGGGTGTTTTGCGGGATTGGAAGGAATTTTTGTCAAAATTAATTTTTACAGGTCAATAAAAAACAAAAATAAACTTGTTCAGTACAAAATGCTCCATTTGCCGTAATATCTTCCATGTGAAATAAAGTCTCACTTTTAATCCTTATTTTTCTGATATATTTTTTGTCAATGAATATTTTAAAGTAGTAGTTTACCAATGGTCGAGTGCGGTGGTGGGTAAAGGTAATATTTCCCCCATACAGTTACTACAGGCTAATATTCCCCCCATACAGTCAGTACTGGCTAATATTTCCCCCATACAGTCAGTACTAGCTAATATTTCCCCCATACAGTCAGTACTGGCTAATATTTCCCTTATACACTCAGTACTGGTTATTATTTCTCTGATACTGTCAGTACTGGCTAATATTTCCCTCATACACTCAGTACTGGCTAATATTTCCCACATACAGTCAGTGCTGGCTAATATTCCTCCATACAGTCACTACTGGCTAATATTTCCCTCATACAGTCAGTACTGGCTAATATTTCTTCCATACAGTCAGTACCGGCTAATATTTTCCACATACAGTCACTACTTGCTAATATTTCCCCCATGTACTCACTACTGGCTAATATTCCACCCATACAGTCAGTGCTGGCTAATATTTCCCCCATAGAATCACTACTGGCTAATATTTCCCCCATACAGTCAGTACTAGCAAATATTTCCCCCATACAGTCAGTACTGGCTAATATTCCCCCCATACAGTCAGTACTGGCTAATATTTCCCCCATACAGTCAGTACTAGCAAATATTTCCCCCATACAGTCAGTACTGGCTAATATTCCCCCCATACAGTCAGTACTGGCTAATATTCCCCCACCACAGTCAGTACTGGCTAATATTTCCCTCATACACTCAGTACTGGCTATTATTTCTGTCTTGCAGTCAGTACTGGCTAATATTTCCCTCATACAGTCACTGCTGGCTAATATTCTTCCCATACAGTCAGTACTGGCTAATATTCCCCCATACAGTCAGTACTGGCTAATATTCCCCCCATACAGTCAGTACTGGCTAATATTCCCCCACAACAGTTAGTACTGGCTTATATTTCCCTCATACACTCAGTACTGGCTATTATTTCTGTCATGCAGTCAGTACTGGCTAATATTTCCCTCATACAGTCACTGCTGGCTAATATTCTTCCCATACAGTCAGTACTGGCTAATATTCTTCCCATACAGTCAGTACTGGCTAATATTCCCCCATACACTCAGTACTGGCTGATATTCCCCATACACTCAGTACCGGCTAATGTTTCCCCCATACAGTCAGTACTGGCTAATATTTTTCAGTGAATTCAGTGCCCCTTAAAAGATAAAGACCCCTTAGTGTCACCTTAAAAAATACCCTCTGAGTGCCCCTTTAAAAACAAGAATGCCCCCAAAGAGTGCCACTATTGTGGCCCCCAGGCAGATAAAAAATAAAGCTTATTCTTACCCACGCCTGAGCCCACTCATGACCTCAACAAACAAATCCACCCACAGTCTGCACCCAGCACGTAGGCATTGCAGATTTTATTGGCCCATTTCTCTTGTGCCATCTATTATTGATCCTTTTGACTCCCAAATGGTAGAGGCCGCCATTATCTACCCCTTTTAGATTTCCACTTCCTTCCACCCCCCCCCCAAGAAAAATGACGGCCCAGTTGTTTAGGATAAAATTGTCCAAAAAGATGTTTATTACAGGCCCAGAAAAATAATTTGAGATGAGGAGGCTCTTGGAGCTCAAAAATCCTCTAAAACCCAAACTGTAACTTTTCAGCATTACCCCCTCCAGTCACAATCATAGGCTCAGGAGCACCTGTAATGCTGGAAACTCATTGTCAAAAAGATCTTTATTATAGGCCCAAATAAATAACTTGAGATGAGGAGGCTCTTGGAGCTCAAAAGGCTACCGGTACACAAACTGTAACCTTTCAGCATAACCCCCTGAGTCGCAACTATAGGCTCAGGAGCAGCTGTAAGGCTGGAAACTCATCGTCAAAAAGGTCTTTACTATAGGTCTAAATAAAGTGGGGAGGCTCTTGGAGCTCAAAAGGCTACCGGTACACAAACTGTAACCTTTCAGCATAACCCCCTGAGTCGCAACTATAGGCTCAGGAGCAGCTGTAATGCTGGAAACTCATCGTCAAAAAGGTCTTTACTATAGGTCTAAATAAAGTGGGGAGGCTCTTGGAGCTCAAAAGGCTACCGGTACACAAACTGTAACCTTTCAGCATTATCCCCTAGTCATAACCATAGGCTCAGGAGCAGCTGTATTGCTGGAAACTGGAAATGTATTGTCAAAAAAAGTCTTTATTATAGACCCAAATAAATAATTTGACATGAGGAGGCTCTTGGAGCTCAAAAGGCCTCCAGTACCCAAACTGTAACCTTTCAGCATTACCCACTGAGTCGTAACCATAGGCACAGGAGCAGCTGTAATGCTATAAACGTATTGTCAAAAAAGTCTTTATTACAGGTCAAAACAAAAAATTTGAGGTGAGAAGACTCTTGGAGCTCAAAAGACCTCCAGTACCCAAACTGTAACCTTTCAGCAATTCCCCCTCTAGTTGTAACAATAGCCTCAGGAGCAGCTGTAATGCTGTAAATTCATTGTCAAAAAGGTCTTTATAATAGGCCCAAATAAATAATTTGAGGTGATGATTCCCTTGGGGCTCAAAAGGCCTCCAGTACCCAAACTGTAACGATTCAGCAACCATAACTTGAGTCACAACCATAACCATAACCATTCAGGAGCACCTGTAATGCTGAAAACTCTATCATACCACCGACTCCCAGGGACCCCAGCTCGAAGAATCCCAAAACTCCACTAGGCCATGACAATTAGAGGGTACCATCTACCTGGTGAAATCTCCTCCCACCATAATTTTGTCACTAACTCCAAGAAGTCCACCCTAACTAGCAAACCCCATCCCAACCTCCAAACTGACCCTGAAAAAAGCTAAATATTATCCCCTTACCATCTTGATATAATAATACCGCCAAGATGGAGGCTGAGGAGCACGAGTGAGAAATAAGGGATTTTTTGCTGTCAAGCAGAAGAATCCCCCCATAGACCTAATGGAATCTCTTGGAGGAGACCTGTCTAAGGTCTGGGGCAGAGGAAGAGCAGAGATAACAAAAAAGTCACAACACATAAACAATAAATGGCGGCATACAGGTGAAGGAATGGCAAGTGGCCACAAGATGTCACTGCTGGAGAAGAAACCCGGAGATGCACTACCTGCAAGTGGAGAGGACCAGGTGTAGAGCTTGAATGCAAATATAATGGAGAATCGCTGTCTGGTTTGGTGAAAAAACGTTTGTCTGATTAGACCGCAAAATGCTGGTCCAGCGTTTGGAAATTTTTTGGATAATCTGCATTGGTGGCAAACACAAGGGTAATTTTAATTTTATCAACCCTCTTGTCTAAAGACCCCGTTACACGGGACGATATATCGGGCGATCGCATGTGCGACGTGACACGCTCAGATCATATTAACGATTTGCCGGTATCGCTCATAGGTTGTTTATTTGCTGTCACATGTAACGATCTCAAAATCGACGCATCAGCGATATATTGTTGGACCCAGGCGGTCGTTTGAATGTTGTTCGTCGTTGGCAGGGCGTCAAACGGAGCAATATGTCGGCTGCGTCCCCAAAAGCAAACAATTTTTTAAAAATGAACGACGTGTCAACGATCCACGATTTTCATCCTATTTGCGATCGCTCAGAGTCGCTCGTAGGTGTCACACGCAACGACGTCGCGAACGATGCCGGATGTGCGTCACGTAATTCGTGACCCCAACGACATATCGCCCGATATATCGTCTCGTGTAACGCCGCCTTTAGGCTAACGGTGAGGATTTGATGTGAATTTTCAATCCGCAGAGTG
Source organism: Anomaloglossus baeobatrachus (assembly GCF_048569485.1). Taxonomy (NCBI): domain Eukaryota; kingdom Metazoa; phylum Chordata; class Amphibia; order Anura; family Aromobatidae; genus Anomaloglossus; species Anomaloglossus baeobatrachus. The sequence continues at coordinate 33,342,260 of NC_134363.1, read as the reverse complement.
TCCCGTGGGTACATGTGGCAGCACATATCATAAACGAAGCATTTCAATTATACAGCTTAGTCAACTTGTGCTTCCTTCTACAGCCACCTCAGTGCAGAGCCTGTGTCCTGGTCTGGCAAGCTCAGTATTCCTTCCCTAACACTTCCGAGTTTGGCTTACATGCAGCCTGTGTCCCCGTTATCTTCTGTGCTGTCTCAGGGACCCCACTACCACAGTTATATCTTTCAAGACCTTCAGCTCAGTACTACTGAAGTCATGCTCACCTTTCTTTTCTATTTTCCAGGGCACCCAGACTTGTCTGTAGTACTCAAATCCTCCCTTCTTTCCTTTATTCCTTCCTTCCTTTCATCCTTCCTGTGATCATTTCTTCCTTCGATTCTTCCTTCCTTTGATCTTTCCTGTCATAGTTTCTTCCTTCAATCATTCCTTTGATCCTCCTACCTTCCATCCTTCCTTCCTTTGATCCTTCCTTAGATCCTTCCTTCCTTTGATCCTTTTGTCTCGGGCAGGGGACAGACCACGGCAGGGGAGGCTACCCGAGGCGCTCTGATCCGGTATCGAGGCTGTGGCTCGAGTGGCAGCTGGATCCTGGGCTCGTGCAGCAGCCCGCCGCCCACAACTGTGTAAAAGGAGGTATTTACAGGGGAGAGAGTTTGTCAGTGATGCCACCCGTGGGTTGTGGTGATTTGTTGGTGACAGCGCCGCTGCCTTTGTATGCGACACCCGGGGCTGATGGAGTAGGGCAGCAGGATGGTATCCCCTCCACGGGTAGGGGAGGTGTAGCCCCGGGGCCCAGGTGTAGGTGGTGTGCAGTGCTGGGGCGCCATCTGTAGGCTGGACCAGATGAAAGCGGTGTACTCACTGTTTAGAAATAAGTCACACAGAGTCCAAGTAGTAAACCAAGTGACGGATACTGGTAGCCTCCTGAGGGGTGTGCTTGAGTCCCGCACACCGGTTGACAGGACAAGGGCCCTTCCTCCTGCACTTCAGTGTTTTGTCTTGTGTTTTGACTAGTCCGCATGAAACGGGAAAAGTCCACTCCCGATGTCTTTACTGTGGGAGCTGTGGCCCACGAGATCTGACCCTTGGGATTTTTGCAGGCACTTGCAGACGCCATATCCCCCGCGTTGGGCTTCCGTCTCGCTCTATCTGGGCTCTCTGGTGGGACAAGACGTGGAATCTTGTCCCCTGCTGGCTAATTGACAAGGGGCTTGAAGCTGTCCTTGCCCTGGGGTCCAGGCACGCCGACTGTGCACGGCCTCCGGACCGGATTCCCGCTGTCAGCACCAGCAGCCTACAACCCTGCCCCGGTCCACTTAAAGTCTCCTGCAACTGGATCTCTGTCGCCTGTGGCCCTGCTCTGCCGTCTGCCACCTAGTCAGCTCAGGTAGTCTGGTAGTCCAAGCACTACAACCCCCGACTACCACTTCACTCCTCTCACTTCCTTTGTCCACTCACTAACTGACTTGTTCCCTCCCCTGACACCTCAGAACCCCTAGGTGGGCGTCACCATCTGCCTGGCCCCGCCCACTGGTGTGTCCCTATTGTCCATGGGGGGGTGACTAGGCTTTGTGGCTGGTGTTTGTACCTGTGTGTGGGTTGTGTTGGTAGGCAAGGGGGAGAGAGTCCTTCATCTGAAAGATGGATGCAGTCTCCTGTAACAACCTGGTTTTGCCAGGGCGTGACACTCCCCCTTGGTAAAACACAGCCCATCCTCGGGCTGTCCGGCACTGATTTTTATTTTTTCTGGAACGGTAAAAGGCAAAAGATATAAAACACATAACATTGCATAAAACTGTAAACATTTTGTGCCGCCTCCGTGACAGCAGCCAGCGCTGCTTGGATTCGGATCTACGGTATGGCTCGAGGGGGTCACCGGACCTGGGGGTCACGCGGACACTCCGAATGAAAGGGGGGACGTATTTGTACGGGATTGGTTGTGAACTGTCTGTCATGCCACCCATGGTGTGTGGTGAGATGTAGCACCACCGCTATCGTTGCAGGGCTCCCGTGGACGTTGGGCTGGCAGCTGGATGTTAACCCCTCCGTGGGTAGGGATGGATGTCCCGGGGCCCAGTGTCTCTGTGCTGAGGGTTGGTGATTGCAGGGGCCGGCGCACCCGGCCAGGCCGGGGGTGTTACTCACGGTCAAAGAAAGCACACAAGTCCTGTGGTAAACCAAGGGGATGGCTGGCTGCCGCAGACGGGTATATCTGGTCCCACACCCGGGTTGATAGTCAGGGTCCCTCTCCATTGCCTCCTAGCCAATGGTGCCCGGGCTCCAACCCCGGCACCTGTCAGACTCCTCTCTCCTTCACTGACTACTCTCAACTCACAACTGACTGTCAACTCTCTGTGTTTTCCTGCCTCAGGCCCTCTGAACTTTTCGGCGGGCGTGGCCAACTGCCTGGCTCTGCCCCCTGGTGTGTTCATCCAGCACTGAGGGAGGTGACTAGATTATAAAGGTTGGCTGATGTTACCTTATTGGGGGACAGGTGTAATGCGGGGGTTTACCTGTGACTACCTGGCTAGTCCAGGGCGTCACACTCCCCCTTGCTTAACTACAGACCGTCCGTGGGCTGTCCGACCACCACCGTTTATTTTGTAACTGCAAAAGATAAAAAGAGAACATATGTACAATTATAATAACAGTATTTACAATTAAGCATGTTTGTGTTTCTTCCCTTGCGGGAGGCATGTTACTTAAACATTGAAAAAATATAAAAACATTTTTATTAACCAGGAACGGGACGGGACCGGGTCCTTTCATTTGCCCACCCAAGCAAACCTAAACCTTGATGCTGCCTCTAAAGACAGGTCAGCCCCCCTTTTCCCCAGTCCAGGAATCGGGTTCAGGTCCGGGTATTGCCCATACGGGCCGGGTAAAAAGTTCCTTACCTGGCAGTCTCTCAGAGGCCCCACGTCCAGGGGACACCTGACCCGGAGGGTTGTCACCAGTTCCAATGGTGACGGGACCTTGGCCTACAACATCCCGCAGGCCCTTCCTCCAACCACCCTCCCTGGGTGAAAGGTTGGTCCGGGATTATTTACAAGCCCAAAAGTTTTTGGGTGGCTTGCAAGTTCTCAGCCATGTTCACTTTAAAACGGGGTAAACAGCGGGAATCAAACAAAGTCCCAACGGGGACGGGCAGTATGGTAGCCGGGAACCGCCACCTTTTAACACTCTTAAATGCGGGCATGCACATCCTCTTTACCCTCCTGCTCAGGAGCCAGACTTCCTGGGGAACCCTCGGCACTGGCTACGACCGGCCTCACATACTGCCGTGGGACCCCATGCTCAACAGTCTGCGCCTCCTTTCCACGAGCACCTTGCCGCTGGTCTTCAGCCGGGACGAGGTACCTGGGAGCAGCGGGTGCTGCCTCTGTTGCGGCCGGGTGGACTGCCGGGGCCGACGTCATCTCTGTTGTGGCTGGGCGGACTGCCGGGGATGGATGGGATGTCGTCAGCGGTGCCGGAGCGATGGTGACGGTAAGGCCTGAGGGCCCAGAAGCTGGTTCCTCCCCCGTAGATGGTACGGGCTTCGCTGCCACGGACTGGGGCAGTGGGTCTGTTGGGGCGTTGGGTGCGGGCACGGGCGACGAGGGAAACGGCGTGGCGGACGGGAACAGGTCGGGCCCCTCAGCCGGGACGGCCGGTTCCTGGGGAACATAGGGGCGTGGGTCACTGCTTACCCGCTCCTCCAAGATCATCTCCATTTCGTGCGCCCGGACGGCTGCAGCCATGCCCTTCATCTCCGACGCCCACTTCGCCAGCATGAAGTGGGCTTGGGGCTGGATACTCCGACACATCCTGCCGCGTAGGTGTCCAGGAACGGGTTTCTGCAGAGTCCTGATGTCCCTGCACTTATCAGCCACGGTTACATCCGCTCTTCCCGCTTCTCTCCCTTGGTCTTTTCGCGGCACTCCCTTCTTTGGCCAATCAGTTTCGCTTTTCGACCTCTCGTTTTGCTGCACGGCCGCATTCCCAGGGGGCATGGCTTCGGTTTTTCGCGCCCTTTCTGCAGGGAAGAAGACTCTGACGGGAATCTTCGAGCCAAAAGATGGCAGCAAGATGGCGGATTCTGCAAATTTCGCAACGGATCACCGCTGACTTCACTTCAAGGCGCACTTCACTAGGTAAGTGAATAGGTAAGTATCCTGTTCGTGACGCCAGAAGAGTCGATGTGTACCGCCCCGGGCTCGGCTGCGACCGAGCTGCTCGGATCCGGGCTCGTTGGTGGGTGGCTCGAGCGCCTCTGGACCTGGGGTCACTTCGCTCTGAAAGGGAATGCTGACGCTTTTGGTGGGGGGGTTAGGTAGGTGCACGGCCGGAGCCGCGCTTGAGTTCGTGACGCCACCCACGGGATGTGGTGAAGGTAGACACCACCGCTGCAGTTACGGGGCATCCGGGGGAGATGTTTATGCAGCAAGATGTTAACCCCTCCGTGGGCAGGGATGATGGCCCCGGGACCCGTTGGGGAAGTAGCTGGGCGGTGCAGGGCGGTGCGCGGCCGGATGGCACTGTGTACTCCCTGTTATTGACACACACAAGTCTCTGGTAAACAAAGTTGATGGTGGTCGGTGCCCGCAGCCGGCTGCGTCTGGTCCCCCACCCGGCTCGGTGGTCTTGGCCTTTCTCCTGCACCGTGTAGTGTATTTGGGCTGCCTGCGCTTCAGCGGTGGGAGTCCGCTCTCCGGCTGTATGTATGTCGGGAGAGCCCTTTTGCCCACAGACGCTGGCCCATGGGATCTCTCTGCCTGTGCAGTGGCTTTCTATCCCCCTCGGTGGGCTGTTGTCTTCAGTCGGGACTTGGGTGGGAAAGGACCTATAGTCCAGACCGCAATCAGTCAATTAACTCAGTCCAGTGGATTCTGGACCTCGTTTCAGGGTCTGAGTACACCCCTGTGTGCTCCGGTTTCTGAGTCGGTTCCCCGGGTCGGTACCGGCGGTCCACTACCCTGTCCCGTTCCACCACGGTTCCACCGAGCCGTCTTCCCGGCTCCTGCAGGCTAAGGCCACCGTCTGCCTCCTAGCCTCCTAGCCAATGGTGCCCGGGCTTTAACCCCTCAACTCACAACTGACTGTCAACTGTCTGTGTTTTCCTGCCTCAGGCCCTCTGAACTCCTCGGCGGGCGTGACCAACCGCCTGGCTCCGCCCCCTGGTGTGTTCATCCAGCACTGAGGGAGGTGACTAGGTTATAAAGGTTGGCTGATGTTACCTTATTGGGGGACAGGTGTAATGTGGGGGTCTACCTGTGGCTACCTGGCTAGTCCAGGGCGTCACATTACTCACGGTCAAAGAAAGCACCCAAGTCCTGTGGTAAACCAAGGGGATGGTGGCCGGCTTCCGCAGACGGGTGTATCTGGTCCCACACCCGGGTTGATAGTCAGGGTCCCTCTCCTCTGCATTTGTGTCGCCCGGGGACCAGGGGTACTCAGACCCGGGCCACAGGGTCACTTCTGTGGGTATCACGGTAGCGTGACCCGGTCTGTGATCCCAGGCTCCACAGTAAAAGGGGTTTTGTTAAGGGAGATTGTCCGTGACGCCACCCACGGTTGTGGTGATTGTGGAACACCACCGCTGCTCTGGACGGGGATCCCGGGAGTGATGATATGGAGCAGCTAGATGTTATTTCTCCCCTCCGTGGGTAGGGGGTTGGTTGTCCCGGGGCCCGGTGATGGGGTCAGCAGGGAGCAGGGTGCAGTGCTGCAGTGCGGTGCCCGAGGGCACGGGTGTACTCACAAGTAAGTCACACGGAGTCACTGGTAAACTAGGAATTGCTGGTGTCCGCAGCCTTCGGTACGGGGGGTGTTAGTGTCTCACACACGGTGCAGCAGCCCTTGTTGTTCTTTCCCTGCAGCCAGGTGCCTTTCTCTCCTCTCTCTTCCTCTTTCTCCTCAGCCGGGAACGGGGAATCCACTCCCCTGTAGTGATCCGGGTACCCAGGTACCGAGGGGCCACCGCCCTGCTCCGGCTACCTCTGGCCCCTTCCTCACTACAGCCTGTCCCGGCCCTCTCGGAGCACGCTTTGCTTTCAGCCTGGGAGCTACAGCTCCAGGCTCCACTTCTGTCTCCTTCTCCACACACTCTGCTCCAGCCCCTCCCCTCTGCTCTGCTTTTCTCTTACCCTGGGGGAGGTGGTTTGTCTTGCTGCATCGGTGTGAGATCAGATTACCAAGGAGGATTAACTCTTTCTGTGACAACCTGGCTGTGCCAGGGCGTCACACACCCCCTTGGTAAAACACGGCCCGTCCTCGGGCCGTCTGGCCACCAACATTTATTAAACTGGGAAAAGAATAAAACATTTTAAACATTTTCACACACGTATTTTCAATCTTCCCACAGCGGGATGTACATTGCTTCAACGTTGCGACAACAATAACACTTTTAATAATGGCAACATAATGGGTCCTTTAGTCACCCACCCAAACAACCTAGCCTTGGTGCTGCCCCTAAAACCCAGGCAGCACCCCTTGACCCCAGTCTAGGAACAGCTCCAGATTGGTCAACGGGACCGGTACTTCGCTGCCGTTGCGGCCGGGCGGACTGCCGGAGCCGTCGTTATCTCCGTTGCGGCCGGGCGGACTGCCGGGGCCGGTGGCAGGGCGGTGACAAAGGTGAGGCCTGGGGACCCCAGGTCTGGGTCCTCCCCCACAGGCGCTGCGGGCTCCGTTACCGGTAACAGGGGTAACGGGTCGGTGCATTGCTGCGGCGGCCTCTTCCAGGAACCAAATGCTGGCAGTGTCCTGGCGTCCCTGCCTTTACAGTCCTGGTCACATGAACTGCAGTTCCTTCCTACTGCTCCCCCTTGGTACTCGGGAGCAGTCCTTCCAGCAACTTTTAAAGTTTCCCTTTCGCTTCCGGTCCTCCGGAGCTTCACTTCCGCCCGCGTTCTCAGGGGGCGGAGCCTCTTTTTCGCGCCCAACGCTTGGGGAAGAAGGTGGTGGGCGGGAGATTTTCGCGCCCAAAATGGCGGCAAAGATGGCGACTTTAAAAATTTTGCAGCGGATCACCGCTGACAGTCCAGAACAAGGCGCACTTCCTCCAGGTAACTGGATGGGTTCGATCCTGTTCGTGACGCCAAATGTGTCGCCCGGGGACCAGGGGTACTCAGATCCGGGCCACAGGGTCACTTCTGTGGGTATCACGGTAGCGTGACCCGGTCTGTGATCCCAGGCTCCACAGTAAAAGGGGTTTTGTTAAGGGAGATTGTCCGTGACGACACCCAAGGTTGTGGTGATTGTGGAACACCACCGCTGCTCTGGACGGGGATCCCGGGAGTGATGATATGGAGCAGCTAGATGTTATTTCTCCCCTCCGTGGGTAGGGGGTTGGTTGTCCCGGGGCCCGGTGATGGGGTAAGCAGGGAGCAGGGCGCAGTGCTGCAGTGCGGTGCCCGAGGGCACGGGTGTACTCACAAGTAAGTCACACGGAGTCACTGGTAAACTAGGAATTGCTGGTGTCCGCAGCCTTCGGTACGGGGGGTGTTAGTGTCTCACACACGGTGCAGCAGCCCTTGTTGTTCTTTCCCTGCAGCCAAGTGCCTTTCTCTCCTCTCTCTTCCTCTTTCTCCTCAGCCGGGAACGGGGAATCCACTCCCCTGTAGTGATCCGGGTACCCAGGTACCGAGGGGCCACCGCCCTGCTCCGGCTACCTCTGGCCCCTTCCTCACTACAGCCTGTCCCGGCCCTCTCGGAGCACGCTTTGCTTTCAGCCTGGGAGCTACAGCTCCAGGCTCCACTTCTGTCTCCTTCTCCACACACTCTGCTCCAGCCCCTCCCCTCTGCTCTGCTTTTCTCTTACCCTGGGGGAGGTGGTTTGTCTTGCTGCACCGGTGTGAGATCAGATTACCAAGGAGGATTAACTCTTTCTGTGACAACCTGGCTGTGCCAGGGCGTCACACATTCAGTGTTTTGTAGAATGGACTTCCCGGCTTGAAACACGTGAGTCCGCTCCCGGTCCTTTGGTTGGGAGCCGTGCCCGTCAGACGCTGACCCTTGGGATCTATGGGCCCTGGCAGTTGCCTTATTCCTATCGGTGAGTGTTTGTCTACTTTTTGGGACTTAGGTTGGGACAGGACCTGTAATCCTGCCCTCAATCGGTGAAGTAGCCAGGCCGCCTGTGTCGGTGCTGGCTTCAGGGTGTGAGTACCCCCTCTGTGCACACGGTTTCCGGGTCGGTTCTCCGGTGTCGATACCGGGGCAGGATCCAACCCTGTCCCAGTCCACTCCGGCTGCCGTCTTCCCGTCTCCTGCAGACTCTGACTAACGTCTGCCACCTAGCCAGAACGTCAGGGCTCTTACCCCGACGCCTGTCAGCTAGCACTTCACTCCACTCCAACTTGAACTAGAACTAGACACTGACTGCACTTCAACTCAACACTCAAACTAAACTGATTGTTTTCCCGCCCCGGGCTCACCAGACTCCTAGGTGGGCGTTCCCTAACCGCCTGGTCAAGCCCACTGGTGTGTCTGTCCTTCCCTAAGGGGGGGATGACTAGGATTTCAGGTCGGCTGGTTTTAACCCCGTGTGGGATGGGTGTTGTGCGATGGCCTAAACTGTGTGACACCTGGTTTTCCAGGGCATCACAATTTCATCCCTATATAGGGAGGCACTCTTCTTAAACGTTGCAAAACTTATCTTCTCCCTTCAACCCGCCACCCAAAACACCTGAACCCCTGGTGCCACCACTAGCCATGCTGTCACACCACCCTGAGTTCCTGACAGTGTCCGTGGTGAAATGATTGAAGTCCCCTTCCCACCAGTCCACCCCAAAGAGTCCCAAAGTTCTGGAACCCTCTGGCCTGGAGGTTAGCCACCGGTTTCATTAGTGACTGGGCCTCGGCCGACTCTACCGCAGGCCCTTCCTCCAACCAGTCTTCTACAGCGGTGTTAGAGTCCTGGTGGTAGGGTAAACAAGAAGGTAAATAGGGATATATACAATGACCCAAGAAAGTTTTTGGCTGGCCTCTGCCAGTCCTGAGGCCATGGTCCATGAACAACAGGGGAAAAGCTGGGTTAAAACACGGAAAGGGGGTAGCCGGATTCCGTTACCAATCACTCCTTCTCATACAAATGACGGTGGGAGGTGAGGCATAGCTGCTCGTTAACCACGACCCACTTCTTGATGTCAAGGGCAAACCACCCTCGCTCTCCACAGTGCCGGGTGTAGCCAACCATGTCTCCGGGTTCCAGATTCCTATCTGGGTGGCCGATTGGTAGATGAGGGGCCACATCCTTCCGGGATACAAATATCTCGGCCTCCAGTCCTGGCTGGTAGATGAACCCCCACCCTTTCTGGGGGTCAAAATGGCGGACCTGTCCCCGGTACGTCAGGCCCTTGACCCGGAAAGTAGCTTGCCGGAGACAGTCCTACTCCCGGTAGGTTCGGGCAATCACACCCGCCCTTTTCTCCTCTCGAGCGGCGATTTCCTTGTGGGGCTGTTGCTGTTGCTGCTCCCAGTACGGGGCACGGGTTCCGTGCTCCTCCTCCTGCTCAGGAGCCAGGCCCACTCGGATATGTCGCGGGCGGAGGGGCCGCTCTCGCTACGCTCGGGTCCGCGGCTGCTGCTCGGTGGCTCGAGCGGTGGGCCGGACCCGGGGACTCGAGCAGCGCTCCTCGCCCACGAGTGAAAAGGGGGTGGTTTGTTTGGGGAGATAGTTCGTGACGCCACCCATGAGTCGTGGTGATGATGGGCACCACTGCTGCTGGTGAGGGGGATCCTGGGAGAGATGGCAGGGAGAAGCTAAGATGTTGTCCCCTCCGTGGGTAGGGGTTGGTGATCCCGGGGCCCGGTGGCGGTACGGGGAGGCAGAATGGCCGGGGTGCAGGGTTGAAGGGGCAGCGCGGAGCGGTGCTGGATGGCACAGTTGTACTCACTCAGGCACAAATTCACAGAGTCTCTGGTAAACTAAACGGCTGGATGGACGTGTCCCGCAGCCGGCTGCAGTGTCTTTGCTCTCCCCGGACAGGTGGTGGCGGCTGTCTTTCCCTGCACCTGTGTAGAATGTGTTGACTCCGATGGTTTCCCAACGGTGGTCCGCTCCCCGGCGTATAGGTACCGAAGGAGCCCGTTTTGCCCGCAGGTGCTGGCCCGTGGATCTCTAGCCTATGGCGGTGGCTTTTTATCCTCACTGGTTGGACTGTTGCCTTCTGTCGGGTCTTGGCTGTTAGGAAACCCCTGGGGTTCCGGTCACTCTCGGATTTGACCGTTGTCGGCGGCTCCCAGCCTAGTCGGGGTCCGATGGCCCTGCCTTTGTGCTTAGCTTCACTCCGCTCCCCGGTTCGGTACCGGCGGGCTACCGCCCGACCCCGGTCCTACGGTTCCGCAGAGGTCCACTAACTCCTGCAGACGGCCACTACCATCTGTCGACCTTGCTGACAGTGCCTGGGCTTCTACCCAGACACCAGCAGTTTCTCCACTCCAACCTCAACTCCTCACTCCACTTCACTGAACTCCAAAACTCAACTCCCCTGAACTCTTGCTCTTTCATGCCTCCAGGCCTGTGAACTCCTCGGTGGGTGGGGCCAACCTCCTGGCTCCGCCCCACCTGGTGTGGACATCAGACCCTGGAGGGAGGCAACAAGGATTTTGTTTGACTGATGTAAACTATCCAGGGGAGGGGGTGTGTGTGATGTTATGTCTGTGACTACCTGGCTAGTCCAGGGCGTCACATTCCCCCTTAGTGAAATTCAGACCATCCGCGGGCTGCCCGTCCATCACCGGTTTTATTTCTGCAAAAATAGAAATTTAACATGGAAAACATTAAACATGAGCATATTTATCACTCTTCCCTTACAGGAGGCTTTTCTCTTTAACGTTACTTAACGGCATAAAAACATTTTTATTAATAACGGACGGGTCCATGTTCTTCCGCTCCCCCACCCAAGCAACCTACACCTTGATGCTGCCCCTAAGAAATGGGCAGCACCCCTTTACCCCAGTCCTGGTCCAGGTTACCCGAGCGGGAACGGGTACGGTGTCTCGCACCCGGCTGTCATTTCAGGGGACCCCACGTCCAGGGGGGGGCCATGACCCCCGGAGGATGGTCACCGGTCCTGGTGGTGACCGGACCCCAGCCTGCTCTGCTGCGGGTCCTTCCTCCAATCTGCCTCTCCGGAGGCGGCAACGGAATACAGCCCACAAATTATTTACAAGACCACAAGTTCGTGGTTGGCCTGCAAGTTCTCGGCCTTGTTCATTAGTAGTTTCTCATGTGGGCTGTTTCGGGGTAGTTGTATGGCAGACAAAGATTAAACATACTGATGGTCCCAACGGGGACAACTCTCTCTTTTTCGGACGGTAATCAGATGAGTCATTCGGATCATTAGTGTTCATTCATTCAAATAAAACAAGGTGCTGAGGGTCCCAACGGGGACAACTGGGTTGCAACGGAGGACCGCTGCCTTACTTGAGGTCTCCTTCCTCATACGCCTCCTCCAACGCTACATCCGGACAGTACGGTGGGGGAGGGGACTGGGACCGCATCTGGACACCGCGGCCTTCCCTCTGCTTCACATCTAGGGCAAACCAGCCCCTCTCCCTGCAGTGTCGGGTGTAGGTCACCAGGTCGCCCGGTTGCAAGTCACGACCAGGGTGGCCCGTTGGCAGATGGGAGTTTACATCCCGGCGAGCCACAAATATCTCGGCCTCCAGGTCCGGTTCATAGACGAAGCCATATCCCCGCTGAGGATCAAACCGCCTGACCTGGCCCTTGTGGATCGGGCCCCGCACCCGGAGAGTGGCATTGCGCAGATTGTCCTTTTCTCTTATGGTCCGAGCCAGCACCTCGGACCTTTGCTGCTCTCGGGTGGCAATCTCGCGGCCCAGCAGGTTCGGCTCCCTGTCCCAGTAAGGGGCGTTTGCGTGCCCCTGCGCGCAGGTCTGGCCCCGCTGGACCTACCCCACACCGGCCACGACCGATATTCTCCTTGGGGGGTCCTGCGGTGACGCGGCCTGGGCTGCTGCTTTGCAGCGGCGAGCCGGCGCAGCCTCAGCCGAGGCGTAGGGTTCAGGGACAACAGGCCTCACCTGCTGGGCCTTCCTGCCCGCAGCTTCTGTCGCGGGCGGAGGAAGGGACGCCGCGCTCTCCCACTGCTGCTCGGGTCCGGCCGCCGCGGCTGCTGCGGCCTGCTGCTGCTCGGTGGCTCGAGCGATGAGCCGGATCCCGGGGACTCTAGCGGCGCTCCTCGCCCGTGAGTGAAAGGGGGTTGTTGGGTGTGGGGATGGTTTATTGTCCGTGATTTGTTGGCACCACCGCTGCTCTGTATGGGGATCCCGGGAAGGATGGTATGGAGCAGCCAGTTGTTGTGTTGCCCCTCCGTGGGTAGGGGTTGGTGATCCCGGGGCCCAGTGATGAGGTGGGAGATGCAGGGCTTGGTGGGCGCAGGGACGCGGGGGCAGCGCGGGGCCTTGCGGCACTGTGGTACTCACTCAGCCTGAGACGTTGACACAGTTTTACGGTAAACCACACGGCTGGAAAGACGGTTCCCACGGACGGCTGCACTTGCTCTCCCAGTAGGTAACGGTGATGTCCCTTTGACCTGCACCTAGTGTTTCTGTGTTGGTAGCGATGGGTTCCCACCGGTAACCCGCTCCCCGGCTTGGATATGGGCCGGAGGAGCCCTGCTTTGCCCGCAGACGCTGGCCCCGAGGAACTGGTGCCCTGGCGGTGGCGGTGTTCCTCCTTAATGGTTGGACTTTTGCCTTCAGTCGGGACTTGGTTGTTGGGGGATCGACGTCCCCTTCACTGACGGATTTGGCAAATTATGGCGACTCCTAGCCTTGCCGGGGTCCGAGAGGCCCCTGCCCTGGTGCTGACTGTCCTTCGTATACTGCTCCAGACCGCCGGGCCACTACCCATCCACGGTCCTTCCAGCAACCTCCGAGCAGTCCCCCTCCAGACGATCACCGCTGTTGCTGACCTTGCTGACACTGTCCTGCACTTAGCCGGACCAACTTCAGGTCTTTCTACGCTCACTTTTACTCCTTTATTCTTTGTTCTACTACACTTCACTTTCACTTAGCTCCTCTACCACTTCCTTCTACTTTCACTTCCCTCACTGTTCTGCCTGGTTCCTCCCGCCTCCAGGGCTGTGTACTCCTCGGTGGGCGGAGCCAACCGCCTGGCCCACCCCCTGGTGTGAACATCAGCCCCTGAAGGAAGGCAACAAGGATTTTAGTAGCTTTGGTGTTCCTAACTGGGATGTAGGGTGTGGTGATATGTTGACCTGTGACCCCTGGCTTGCCCAGGGCGTCACATTCCCCCTTAGCAAAATGCAGACCGTCCGCGGTCTGCCCGTCCAACACCGGTTTTATTTTCTGTAAATGTATAAAAAGTAAACATATAAAGCATAACATCATCCCACACGGGAGGCACATTTCTTAAACGTTACTAAACGGTTTTATGGGTACGGTTTCCGCTTTCTCCCACCCAAGCAACCTGGCCCTGATGCTGCCCCTAAAGCCCAGGCAGCACCCCTTGACCCACAGTCCAGCACACGTTACCCGAGCGGGATCTGTCCTTCCCCTCCAGAGGGTAGCCACCGGTTCCTGTGGTGGCTGGGCCCCAGCCTGCTCTGCTGAGGGCCCTCCCTCCAACCTGCCTCTCCGGAGGCGGCAACTGCGGAAAACGGTACGGTAAAACAACATATTTACAAGCCACTTAACGTTTGTGGTTGCCCTGCAAGTTCACGGGCTTGTCCATGGATAGTTCCCATGCTAACTTTTTAAACGGTCCCCACGGGGACAACGGTGCCGGCTCCGGCCGGTTCAATCACTGTTAATCAGGTGAAGTACACGGTAATCATCATTTTTCATCATTCTCAGAACTTTTTCAAACAAACTTGTAAACACTTTGGTCCCAACGGGGACTGGACAACGGTGCTCCGCTGCCCTACTCCAGACCTTCAGCTTCATCCGAGGGAGGGGGTGCAGGACTCACTCTGCTCTCTTGGCTGCCCCGCAGTTTGGCATCTAGGGCAAACCACCCCCTCTCTCCGCAGTGTCGGGTATACTGCACAATATCCCCCGGCATCAGATTACGGCCGGGGTGCTCCTCAGGCAGGTGGGCATTCACATCCCGCCGGGCTACAAACACTTCGGCCTCCAGGCCCGGTTCATAAATAAACCCGTAGCCCCGGCGGACATCAAACCGCCTCCCCTGCCCCTCGTACAGCGGGCCCCGGACACGGAACGTGGCCTGGCGGAGATTTTCTTTCTCCCTTATAGCTCGGGCCACCAGCTCGGCCTTCTTCCTCTCCCGCTCACCGATCTCCAGGCCCAGCGGTACCGGCTCCCTGTCCCAATACGGTGCTGCTGCGAGCTCCGGCGCACGGATCAGGCCCCGCGGGAAATCCTGGACGTTGCCCACTGTCAGGGCTCTGGGCGGCAGGTCCCGCGGCGTCTTGGCCTTGGGCGCCACCTTACGGCGACAACCCGGCGCCACCTCGGCCGAGGTGTGGGGGATGGGCACAGGGGCTTTCCGCGGCTGGGCCTTCGGCTCGGAACGGGTCACCAGCTCCGGCTCGGGGAACTTCTCAGGGACTGCCTCCGGTGCAGACTTCGGGGCCTTCCATGGCAGCACCTCCGGTTGACTACGGGCTCCGGCTGCAGGTCGGCCCGCCTGGGCGGGCATGCTGGGTAGTGCTACCGGTTGCGGTGGTAGCAAGCCTAGTGGCGGGGTCACGGCCTCCGAGACGGGTGGCAAGGGAGGCAGCGGGGAGAGAGGGCTTGGACCGGGTCCCTCAGCCGCAGCGACCGGTCCCTCGGGGACATAGGGGCGTGGGTCACTCACCCTCCCTTCCTCCACCTCCTCCTCGCGTCTCCGCACGGTGGCTATAACGTCCGCCATGTCGGTCTCCCACTCCTCCATGAGGAGCTGCATCTTGACCTGCAGCTTCAGGTAGAGCTGCGCGGTACGGATTTCCACCCACGCCGCGGTTCCCGGCGCGGGGGCTACGGTGCTTCGGGACGGCATCCACATTCTGCTGGCAACTCCTTCCAGGAATAGGGTGACTGCAGAGTCCTGGCGTCCCTGCTTTTATAGCTGCGCTCACATGCAGCCAGCCGCCATCGCGTCCCCCTTAGCTTTCCGGCCCCTCCTTTATTGGGGCGGAGTTTTGGCCTTCGCGCCTCTGCTACTCGAGAAGACGCTCGAGCGGGAACTTTTCGCGCCAAAGATGGCGACTTCTGGAAATTTTCAGCTGGATAGCTCCGGCGGTTACAAGGCGCACCTCTACCCAACGGCAGAGCGGTAAGATCCTGTTCGTGACGCCAAGTTGTTGCGGGCGGAGGAGGGGACGCCGCGCTCTCCCTCTGCTGCTCGGCTCCGGCTGCCGCTGCTCGGTGGCTCGAGCGATGAGCCGGATCCCGGGGACTCTAGCGGCGCTCCTCGCCCGTGAGTGAAAGGGGGTTGTTGGGTGTGGGGATGGTTTATTGTCCGTGACGCCACCCACGGTTGTGGTGATTTATTGGCACCACCGCTGCTCTGTATGGGGATCCCGGGAAGGGTGGTATGGAGCAGCCAGTTGTTGTGTTGCCCCTCCGTGGGTAGGGGTTGGTGATCCCGGGGCCCAGTGATGAGATGAGAGATGCAGGGCTTGGTGGGCGCAGGGACGCGGGGGCAGCGCGGTGCCTTGCGGCACTGTGGTACTCACTCAGCCTGAGATGTTGACACAGTTTTACGGTAAAGCACACGGCTGGAAAGACGGTTCCCACGGACGGCTACACTTGCTCTCCCAGTAGGTAACGGTGATGTCCCTTTGACCTGCACCTAGTGTTTCTGTGTTGGTAGCGATGGGTTCCCACCGGTAACCCGCTCCCCGGCTTGGATATGGGCCGGAGGAGCCCTGCTTTGCCCGCAGACGCTGGCCCCGAGGAACTGGTGCCCTGGCGGTGGCGTTGTTCCTCCTTAATGGTTGGACTTTTGCCTTCAGTCGGGACTTGGTTGTTGGGGGATCGACGTCCCCTTCACTGACGGATTTGGCAAATTATGGCGACTCCTAGCCTTGCCGGGGTCCGAGAGGCCCCTGCCCTGGTGCTGACTGTCCTTCGTATACTGCTTCAGACCGCCGGGCCACTACCCGTCCACGGTCCTTCCAGCAACCTCCGAGCAGTCCCCCTCCAGACGATCACCGCTGTTGCTGACTTTGCTGACACTGTCCTGCACTTAGCCGGACCAACTTCAGGTCTTTCTACGCTCACTTTTACTCCTTTCTTCTTTGCTCTACTACACTTCACTTTCACTTAGCTCCTCTACCACTTCCTTCTACTTTCACTTCCCTCACTGTTCTGCCTGGTTCCTCCCGCCTCCAGGGCTGTGGACTCCTCGGTGGGCGGAGCCAACCGCCTGGCCCACCCCCTGGTGTGAACATCAGCCCCTGAAGGAAGGCAACAAGGATTTTAGTAGCTTTGGTGTTCCTAACTGGGATGTAGGGTGTGGTGGTATGTTGACCTGTGACCCCTGGCTTGCCCAGGGCGTCACATTCCCCCTTAGCAAAATGCAGACCGTCCGCGGTCTGCCCGTCCAACACCGGTTTTATTTTCTGTAAATGTATAAAAAGTAAACATATAAAGCATAACATCATCCCACATGGGAGGCACATTTCTTAAACTTTACTAAACGGTTTTACGGGTACGGTTTCCGCTCTCTCCCACCCAAGCAACCTGGCCCTGATGCTGCCCCTAAAGCCCAGGCAGCACCCCTTGACCCACAGTCCAGCACACGTTACCCGAGCGGGATCTGTCCTTCCCCTCCAGAGGGTAGCCACCGGTTCCTGTGGTGGCTGGGCCCCAGCCTGCTCTGCTGAGGGCCCTCCCTCCAACCTGCCTCTCCGGAGGCGGCAACTGCGGAAAACGGTACGGTAAAACAACATATTTACAAGCCACTTAACGTTTGTGGTTGCCCTGCAAGTTCACGGGCTTGTCCATGGATAGTTCCCATGCTAACTTTTTAAACGGTCCCCACG
This sequence comes from Anomaloglossus baeobatrachus, assembly GCF_048569485.1. Lineage (NCBI taxonomy): Eukaryota > Metazoa > Chordata > Amphibia > Anura > Aromobatidae > Anomaloglossus > Anomaloglossus baeobatrachus. The sequence continues at coordinate 33,325,290 of NC_134363.1, read as the reverse complement.
GGGACAACGGTGCCGGCTCCGGCCGGTTCAATCACTGTTAATCAGGTGAAGTACACGGTAATCATCATTTTTCATCATTCTCAGAACTTTTTCAAACAAACTTGTAAACACTTTGGTCCCAACGGGGACTGGACAACGGTGCTCCGCTGCCCTACTCCAGACCTTCAGCTTCATCCGAGGGAGGGGGTGCAGGACTCACTCTGCTCTCTTGGCTGCCCCGCAGTTTGGCATCTAGGGCAAACCACCCCCTCTCTCCGCAGTGTCGGGTATACTGCACAATATCCCCCGGCATCTGATTACGGCCGGGGTGCTCCTCAGGCAGGTGGGCATTCACATCCCGCCGGGCTACAAACACTTCGGCCTCCAGGCCCGGTTCATAAATAAACCCGTAGCCCCGGCGGACATCAAACCGCCTCCCCTGCCCCTCGTACAGCGGGCCCCGGACACGGAACGTGGCCTGGCGGAGATTTTCTTTCTCCCTTATAGCTCGGGCCACCAGCTCGGCCTTCTTCCTCTCCCGCTCACCGATCTCCAGGCCCAGCGGTACCGGCTCCCTGTCCCAATACGGTGCTGTTGCGAGCTCCGGTGCACGGATCAGGCCCCGCGGGACATCCTGGACGTTGCCCACTGTCAGGGCTCTGGGCGGCAGGTCCCGCGGCGTCTTGGCCTTGGGCGCCACCTTACGGCGACAACCCGGCGCCACCTCGGCCGAGGTGTGTGGGATGGGCACAGGGGCTTTCCGTGGCTGGGCCTTCGGCTCGGAACGGGTCACCAGCTCCGGCTCGGGGAACTTCTCAGGGACTGCCTCCGGTGCAGACTTCGGGGCCTTCCATGGCAGCACCTCCGGTTGACTACGGGCTCCAGCTGCAGGTCGGCCCGCCTGGGCGGGCATGCTGGGTAGTGCTACCGGTTGCGGTGGTAGCAGGCCTAGTGGCGGGGTCACGGCCTCCGAGACGGGTGGCAAGGGAGGCAGCGGGGAGAGAGGGCTTGGACCGGGTCCCTCAGCCGCAGCGACCGGTCCCTCGGGGACATAGGGGCGTGGGTCACTCACCCTCCCTTCCTCCACCTCCTCCTCGCGTCTCCGCACGGTGGCTATAACGTCCGCCATGTCGGTCTCCCACTCCTCCATGAGGAGCTGCATCTTGACCTGCAGCTTCAGGTAGAGCTGCGCGGTACGGATTTCCACCCACGCCGCGGTTCCCGGCGCGGGGGCTACGGTGCTTCGGGACGGCATCCACATTCTGCTGGCAACTCCTTCCAGGAATAGGGTGACTGCAGAGTCCTGGCGTCCCTGCTTTTATAGCTGCGCTCACATGCAGCCAGCCGCCATCGCGTCCCCCTTAGCTTTCCGGCCCCTCCTTTATTGGGGCGGAGTTTTGGCCTTCGCGCCTCTGCTACTCGAGAAGACGCTCGAGCGGGAACTTTTCGCGCCAAAGATGGCGACTTCTGGAAATTTTCAGCTGGATAGCTCCGGCGGTTACAAGGCGCACCTCTACCCAACGGCAGAGCGGTAAGATCCTGTTCGTGACGCCAAGTTGTCGCGGGCGGAGGAGGGGACGCCGCGCTCTCCCTCTGCTGCTCGGCTCCGGCTGCCGCTGCTCGGTGGCTCGAGCGATGAGCCGGATCCCGGGGACTCTAGCGGCGCTCCTCGCCCGTGAGTGAAAGGGGGTTGTTGGGTGTGGGGATGGTTTATTGTCCGTGACGCCACCCACGGTTGTGGTGATTTATTGGCACCACCGCTGCTCTGTATGGGGATCCCGGGAAGGGTGGTATGGAGCAGCCAGTTGTTGTGTTGCCCCTCCGTGAGTAGGGGTTGGTGATCCCGGGGCCCAGTGATGAGATGAGAGATGCAGGGCTTGGTGGGCGCAGGGACGCGGGGGCAGCGCGGTGCCTTGCGGCACTGTGGTACTCACTCAGCCTGAGATGTTGACACAGTTTTACGGTAAAGCACACGGCTGGAAAGACGGTTCCCACGGACGGCTACACTTGCTCTCCCAGTAGGTAACGGTGATGTCCCTTTGACCTGCACCTAGTGTTTCTGTGTTGGTAGCGATGGGTTCCCACCGGTAACCCGCTCCCCGGCTTGGATATGGGCCGGAGGAGCCCCGCTTTGCCCGCAGACGCTGGCCCCGAGGAACTGGTGCCCTGGCGGTGGCGTTGTTCCTCCTTAATGGTTGGACTTTTGCCTTCAGTCGGGACTTGGTTGTTGGGGGATCGACGTCCCCTTCACTGACGGATTTGGCAAATTATGGCGACTCCTAGCCTTGCCGGGGTCCGAGAGGCCCCTGCCCTGGTGCTGACTGTCCTTCGTATACTGCTTCAGACCGCCGGGCCACTACCCGTCCACGGTCCTTCCAGCAACCTCCGAGCAGTCCCCCTCCAGACGATCACCGCTCTTGCTGACTTTGCTGACACTGTCCTGCACTTAGCCGGACCAACTTCAGGTCTTTCTACGCTCACTTTTACTCCTTTCTTCTTTGCTCTACTACACTTCACTTTCACTTAGCTCCTCTACCACTTCCTTCTACTTTCACTTCCCTCACTGTTCTGCCTGGTTCCTCCCGCCTCCAGGGCTGTGTACTCCTCGGTGGGCAGAGCCAACCACCTGGCCCACCCCCTGGTGTGAACATCAGACCCTGGAGGAAGGCAACAAGGATTTTAGTAGCTTTGGTGTTCCTAACTGGGATGTAGGGTGTGGTGGTATGTTGACCTGTGACCCCTGGCTTGCCCAGGGCGTCACACTTCCACTTCTTCCGTAGCCGGACGGACTGCCGGAGCCGGGGCTGTCTTGGGTGCGGCCGCTTCCGGGGCCGACGGCTTCTTTTCGCGGATGGGCACCTCCCGTGGGATCTTCCATGGCAGCGGGAGCGGTGCAGGCCGTTCACTGGCAATGCCTACAGGCTGGTCCTCCAGGGCGGACGGGCTTAACTCCGCTACCGGTGTTGGGGGCAGCGGGCCTAGTGGTGGGACAGCAGCAACCGGTGCGAATGGCGGGGGAGGCAGCAGGGTGAACGGACGCAGACCGGGTACCTCAGCCGCAGCGACCGGTCCTTTAAGGACACAGGGGCGTGGGTCGCTCACCTGCTCCTCCAGCACTGTCTCCACCTCGCGTCTCCACATGGCTGCCGCCACTTCCTCCATTTTGGCCACCCATCTCTCCATTAGGAATCGAACAAATAGGAATAACGTTTGGAACACCATTCTAAGTCCGAACTGGGTGCAAAAACCTAAAAAAACATCACTATGGGGAGATAAGGTATGCACACCAGTGACTATGTAAGCGGAATACATGTAATAGCAGAAACTGCTGTGTGAATACTGACTTGAAAAATCCAATAGCTATATGCAAGAGTGAAAATGTGAAAAATGGAATCTGCATTACTGCCATGAATATATGAATCAAGAGAAATTTAGCTACTGAATTGATCAATGCAATAGAGCCCCAACACCACGCCAAAGTATTTCTCTACGTTGGGGTCCCTAGCTTGTGTGTGTCCTCTCATGCAGTTAAAAAACTTACCGTGTATGGGAAGCTGAGACCCAGGCTATTTATGCGTATGATATGGATTGGCAATAGGTGTGGTTGGGGAGGGTTCACAAACGAAAAACTACTAACAAATAAGGAATATGTAAGGGGAATCACTGGTGTGCATACCTTATCTCCCCATAGTGATGTTTTTTAGGTTTTTGCACCCAGTTCAGACTTAGAATGGTGTTCCAAACGTTATTCCTTATTAGTTAGTAGTTTTTCGTTTGTGAACCCTCCCCAACCACACCTATTGCCAATCCACATCATACGCATAAATAGCCTGGGTCTCAGCTTCCCATACACGGTAAGTTTTTTAACTGCATGAGAGGACACACACAAGCTAGGGACCCCAACGTAGAGAAATACTTTGGCGTAGTTTTGGGGCTCTATTGCATTGATCAATTCAGTAGCTAAATTTCTCTTGATTCATATGTTCATGCCAGTAATGCAGATTCCATTTTTCACATATTCACTCTTACATATAGCTATTGGATTTTTCAAGTCAGTATTCACACAGCAGTTTCTGCTATTTCATGTATTCCCCTTACATATCCATTAGGAATCGGACCTGGGCCTGCAGGCGGCAGCACATTTGCGCGGTCCGGGCTTCCAGGAACCAGATGTGTAGCAGAGTCCTGGCGTCCCTGCTCTTTATACCTTCGGTTACATCAGGTACACCTGCACCCGCCCCCCTTGGTTCTTTCCAGCATTTCCTCCTTCTTGGGGCGGGGCTTCACTTTCACACCTTCCCTGCTTGGGGAAGACGCTTGAGCGGGAAATCTTCGCGCCAAAGATGGCGGAACTTCAAATTTTTCGGCCGGACGCCGCCAGCGGCGACTGCAAGGCGCACTTCTACCGGTAGGTAGATTGGTTCTAATCCTGTTCGTAACGCCAAGTTGTCGTGGGTGGAGGGGCCGCGCTCGCTACGCTCGGGTCCGCGGCTGCTGCTGCTGCTCGGTGGCTCGAGCGGTGGGCCGGACCCGGGGACTCGAGCAGCGCTCCTCGCCCACGAGTGAAAAGGGGGTGGTTTGTTTGGGGAGATAGTTCGTGACGCCACCCACGGGTCGTGGTGATGATGGGCACCACCGCTGCTGGTGAGGGGGATCCCGGGAGCGATGGCAGGGAGCAGCTAAGATGTTGTCCCCTCCGTGGGTAGGGGTTGGTGATCCCGGGGCCCGGTGGCGGTACGGGGAGGCAGAATGGCCGGGTTGCAGGGTTGCAGTGGCAGCGCGGAGCGGTGCCGGATGGCACAGTTGTACTCACTCAGGCACAAATTCACAGAGTCTCTGGTAAACCAAACGGCTGGATGGACGTGTCCCGCAGCCGGCTGCAGTGTCTTTGCTTTTCCCGGACAAGTGGTGGCGGCTGTCTTTCCCTGCACCTGTGTAGAATGTAGAAAAAAACAAAAAAAGCTAGCACTAAATGTGCACTACAGCACTAAAAATTCCAACTGTACTTATTATAAATTTGAGATTTTTGGCAAAAAATTGCAATTTCTTGAGCCACCCCGCCTCTCCACGGCAAATCTCATTTGGGGCAGTCCTAACACTAAAATATTTTTATTAAATGTGCCAAACGGCCTCATAAAATTTGCCAAACGGAGTGAAGCTAAGTACAAAGGCAGAGCCATCGGACCCCGACTAGGCTGGGAGCCGCCGACAACGGTCAAATCAGAGAGTGACCGGAACCCCAGGGGTTTCCTAACAGCCAAGACCCGACAGAAGGCAACAGTCCAACCAGTGAGGATAAAAAGCCACCGCCATAGGCTAGAGATCCACAGGCCAGCGCCTGCGGGCAAAACGGGCTCCTTCGGTACCTATACGCCGGGGAGCGGACTACCGTTGGGAAACCATCGGAGTCAACACATTCTACACAGGTAAAACAAAAAGCCAGCACTAAATGTGCACTTCAGCACTAAAAATTCCAAACTGTACTTATTATAAAATTTTTGAGATTTTTGGCAAAAAATTGCAATTTCTTGAGCTGCCTCGCCACGTCACGGCAAATCTCATTTGAGGCAGTCCTACACTAAAATATTTTTATAAAATGTGCCATACGGCCTCACATATGAATAGTAGAACTGCTCTTAGCAGCACTCACCTGGTCTATTTCAATCCCGTACCCATGACTGAGTCATAGCTGTGGGCGGGACAGGTCCAAGCAAATGTTGCATGAAGTAAATAGCTTGTGGACAGGGCCTGATGACTGAATGTGAACAGTCACCAATCGCCAAAATCTAGACAGGTGGAATACATCCCAAATTGGGGTGCATAGCAAGGTGGGGGTCAACCACCGACCAATTCAATGAAGAAAAAACAAAAAAAGCTAGCACTAAATGTGCACTACAGCACTAAAAAATCTCAAAAATTTTATAATAAGTACAGTTTGGAATTTTTAGTGCTGAAGTGCACATTTAGTGCTGGCTTTTTGTTTTTCTTCATTGAATTGGTCGGTGGCTGACCCCCACCTTGCTATGCACCCCAATTTGGGATGTATTCCACCTGTCTAGATTTTGGCGGTTGGTGACTGTTCACATTCAGTCATCAGGCCCTGTCCACAAGCTATTTACTTCATGCAACATTTGCTTGGACCTGTCCCGCCCACAGCTATGACTCAGTCATGGGTACGGGATTGAAATAGACCAGGTGAGTGCTGCTAAGAGCAGTTCTACTATTCATATGTGAGGCCGTATGGCACATTTTATAAAAATATTTTAGTGTAGGACTGCCTCAAATGAGATTTGCCGTGACGTGGCGAGGCAGCTCAAGAAATTGCAATTTTTTGCCAAAAATCTCAAAAATTTTATAATAAGTACAGTTTGGAATTTTTAGTGCTGAAGTGCACATTTAGTGCTGGCTTTTTGTTTTACCTGTGTAGAATGTGTTGACTCCGATGGTTTCCCAACGGTAGTCCGCTCCCCGGGGTATAGGTACCGAAGGAGCCCGTTTTGCCCGCAGGCGCTGGCCTGTGGATCTCTAGCCTATGGCGGTGGCTTTTTATCCTCACTGGTTGGACTGTTGCCTTCTGTCGGGTCTTGGCTGTTAGGAAACCCCTGGGGTTCCGGTCACTCTCTGATTTGACCGTTGTCGGCGGCTCCCAGCTTAGTCGGGGTCCGATGGCCCTGCCTTTGTGCTTAGCTTCACTCCGCTCCCTGGTTCGGTACCGGCGGGCTACCACCCGACCCCGGTCCTACGGTTCCGCAGAGGTCCACTAACTCCTGCAGACGGCCACCACCGTCTGCCGACCTTGCTGACAGTGCCTGGGCTCCTACCCAGACACTAGCAGTTTCTCCACTCCAACCTCAACTCCTCACTCCACTTCACTGAACTCCAAAACTCAACTCCCCTGAACTCCTGCTTTATCCCGCCTCCAGGCCTGTGAACACCTCGGTGGGTTGGGCCAACCGCCTGGCTCCGCCCCACCTGGTGTGGACATCAGACCCTGGAGGGAGGCAACAAGGATTTTGTTTGACTGATGTAAACTATCCAGGGGAGGGGGTGTGTGTGATGTTATGTCTGTGACTACCTGGCTAGTTCAGGGCGTCACAGATACCTTCGGCGCCGGCTACGACCGGCCTCTCATACTGCCGTGGGCCCCACGATCAGTGGCCTGCTCCGCTTCCCTGCCGGAACACAACGGCTGTTTCTCAGCCAGGGTGGGGTGCTTGGGAATGGTTGGTGTTGCAGCTGGGGTAGATACAAAGATGGGTGCCGCCTCCGTAGCTGCCGGGCGGATGGCCGGGGCCGACGTCATCAATGGTGTGGCCAGGCTCGGGGCCAGATGAGATGTCATCAGTGGTGCCGGAGTGATGGAGATGGTAAGGCCTGAGAACCAAGTAGCTGGGTTCTCCCCCGCAGATGATACAGGCTCCGCTGCCACTGACCGAGGCAACGGGTCGGTCAGAGCGTTGGCTGCGGACACGGGTGACGAGGTAGGCGACGTGGCAGACGGGAGCAGACCGAACCCCTCAGCCAGGCAGGCCAGTTCCTGGGGAACATAGGGGCGTGGGTCACTGCTTACCCGCTCCTCCGAGGCCATCTCCACTTCGCGTGTCCGGACACAGCTGCAGCCAGGCACTTCATCTTCGACGTCCACTTCGCCAGCATGAAGTGGGTTTGGGCCTGGATCCTCCGGCACATCCTCTCCGTCAGCTCCTCGATCCAATCAGCGGTCCCGGGGATGGGACTCTCCGGGCGCTACCGTCAGGTTGCTGTGACATCTTGCCGCATCAGTGTCCATAAACGGGTTTCTGCAGAGTCCTGGCGTCCCTGCACTTTATCAGCTCTGGTCACATGCCACTCCCTCACCTTCCCCCTTGGTTTTCCCACAGCAGTCTCCGGCTGCGTTCACAGGAAGGTGGGCGGAACTTCAGACTCGTACTCTTTTCGGTGATGAAGATGGCGAGGTTATTGTTTTTGGTGCCAAAAATGGCGGGCAAGATGGCGGCGGTCCAAACATTTTAGCGTTTCACGGGTTAACAGTCCAGGAAAGGCGCACTTCACCCAGGTTAGTGGATGGGGTAAGAATCCTGTTCGTGATGCCAGAAAAGTTGTCTCGGGCGGGGGCGCAGACCACAGCAGGGGAGGGTACCCGAGGCGCTCGATCCGGGATCTTGGCTGTGGCTCAAGTGGCAGCCGGATCCTGGGCTCGTGCAGCAGCTCGCTGCCCACAAGTGTGTAAAAGGGGGTATTTACAGGGGAGAGAGTTTGTCAGTGACGCCACCCGTGGGTTGCGGTGATTTCTTGGTGACACCGCCGCTACCTTTGTATGGGACGCCCGGGGCTTATGGAGCGGGGCAGAAGGATGGTATCCCCTCCACGGGTAGGGGAGGTGTAGTCCCGGGGCCCAGGTGTAGGTGGTGTGCAGTGCTGGGGCGCCGTCTGTAGGCTGGACCGGATGACACTGGTTTACTTACTGTTTAGAAATAAGTCACACAAAGTCCAAGTAGTAAACCAAGTGACGGATACTGGTGGCCTCCGGAGTGGTGTGGTCGAGTCCCGCACACCGGTTGACAGGACAAGGGCCCTTCCTCCTGCACTTCAGTGTTTTGTCTTGTGTGTTGACTAGTCCGCATGAAACGGGAAAAGTCCGCTCCTGGTGTCTTTGCTGTGGGAGCTGTGGCCCGCGAGATCTGACCCTTGGGATTTTTGCAGGCACTTGCAGACGCCCTATTCCGTCTCGCTCTATCTGGGCTTACTGGTGCGACAAGACGTGGAATCTTGTCCCTTGCTGGTTAATCGGTAAGGTGCTTGAAGCTGTCCTCGCCCTGGGGTCCAGGCACCCCGACTGTGCACGGCCTCCGGACCAGATTCCCGCTGTCAGCACCGGTGGCCTACAACCCTGCCCTGGTCCACTTAAGGTCTCCTGCAAACGGATCTCCGTCGCCTGTGGCCCTGCTCTGCCCTCTGCCACCTAGTCAGCTCAGGTAGTCCGGTAGTTCGGGAGCTACAACCCCCGACTACCACTTCACTCCTCTCACTTCCTCTGTCTACTCACTAACTGACTTGTTCCCTCCCCTGACACCTCAGAACCCCTAGGTGGGCTTCACTATCTGCCTGGCCCTGCCCACTGGTGTGTCCCTATTGTCCTTGGGGGGTGACTATCCTTTGTGGCTGGTGTTTGTACCTGTGTGTGGGTTGTGTTGGTAGGCAAGGAGGAGAGAGTCCTGCATCTGAAAGATGGATGCAGTCTCCTGTGACAACCTGGTTTTGCCAGTGTGTTACACTTTCTTAGATCCTTCCTTCCTTTGATCCTTCCTTCTCTACTTCCTTCCTTCCATCCTTCCTTTGATCCTTCTTCCTTCCTTTAATCCTTGCATACTTTGTTTCTTACTTTGATCCTTTCTTACATCCTTCCTTCCTTTGATCCTTCCTTAGAGCCTTCCTTCCTACAATCCTTCCTTCCATCCTCCTTCCTTCAATCATTCTTTCATTTGATCATTCCTTAGAGCCTTCCTTCGATTCTTCTTTTGATCCGTTCTTCTTTCAATCTTTCCTTTGATCCTTCCTTCCTTCAATCCTTCTTTCAAACCTTCCTTCCTCCATTCTTTGATTCTTCCTTACTTTGATCCTTCCTTTCATACTTCCCTTGATTCTGCCTTTGATCCTTCCCTTTGATCCCTCCTTTGATACATCCTTCCTTTGATCCTACCTTTGATCCTTCCTTCCTTCAATCTTCCTCCCTTTTATTCTTCCTTCCTTTTTTCCTTCAATCCTTCCTTTGATGCTTCCTTCCTTTGATTCTTTCTCCTTTCGATTCTTCCTTTGATCCATCCTTCCTTCGATCCTTCCTTCCTTCCTTTGGTCCTTCCTTCCTTCAATCTTTCCTTCCTTGGATCTTTCCTTCCTTTAATCCTTCATTCCTTCCCTAACCATTAAGAATCTCCCTTTTTGCTCCCCAAATACATGAGTAGGCCAGCTGTAACTCTTCCCTACCCAACTGCCTAAAGGTCACTCTTTCCTGCTCAATAACTGCCTAAAGGTCACATTTATTTTTTACAATAAAACACAGGTGCATATTGTCATACTAGACTCAACATTAGATCATACAATTTACCAGGAGACTAGCAATCACAGAAATTCAGGAAAAGGGTCAGCCATATCCAACTTTGATGTGGTCTGTAGTCATAAATCAGCTGAGAGGAGCTCAGAAAAGGATAGATAAGAGTTACCAACTCCCTGGCAGATTCTCAGTTAACTCATTCAGAAGCCAGCGCAACACCGAGGCTATAGAGGCAAATCGCACCATGCTTTTTCTGACTAGAAGATGGGGTTAATATTTTATATTCTCATATACCTTATCAGCATAGTCGTCATACCCCGGTGCCTTCTAACAATGGCTCTTGGAATAAATCAAATCCGGTAAAGTTGATCTCTGCTATGTTTGTACTTCAGTATTTTTAATTTTACAGTTACTAAACAATATACATCCACAATTATATGCCATGTAGTTCTGCAGTCACAGTTGACGGTCTATAGTTTGGGTCACAATGAATGACCCTGCACATTGTATAAAGCAGTTACATCATATTGTAATATGTTATAACACAATTAGGTCAATCTACCTATTGTTACTAAACTGTTACAATGTCCAGGAGTGTAAATTATCTGAGGATAATCCTGATGTAATTATAGTTTGCACTTTGATCTCCTTGTTTCTTATGTTGGCCAAAGCCATACAGAGTCAATGAGCTCTGACTGGGATTTAAACCCATGACCTATCGCATTCCAAGCAAGAAGCCTACCACTAGACCAACGAGGTAATTTTTTTAACCATTGGCCAAAGCCATATAAAGTCGATGAGCTCTGACTGTGAATAAACCCATGACCTATCGCATTCCAAGCAAAAAGCCTACCACTAGACCAACGAGGTAAGTTTTTTAACCATTGGCCAAAGCCATATAAAGTCGATGGACTCTGACTGGGATTTAAACCCATGACCTATTGCATTCCAAGCAAGAAGCCTACTACAAGACCAACAAGAATAAGTCTTTTAACCATTGGCCAAAGCCATACAGAGTCGATGAGCTCTGACAGTGATTTAAACCCATGACCTATTGCATTCCAAGCAAGAAGCCTACCACTATACCAACGAGGTAAGTTTTTTAACCATTGCCCACAGCCAGAGTCGATGGGCTCTGACTGGGATTCAAATTCATGAGCTATCACATTCCAAGCAAGAAGCCTACCACTAGACCAACGAGGTAAGTTTTTTAACCATTGGCCAAAGCCATATAAAGTCGATGGACTCTGACTGGGATTTAAACCCATGACCTATCGCATTCCAAGCTAGAAGCCTACTACTATACAAACAAGAATAAGTCTTTTAACCATTGGCCAAAGCTATACAGAGTCGATGAGCTCTGACTGGGATTTAAATCCATGACCTATTGCATTCCAAGCAAGAAGCCTACCACTAGACCAACGAGGTAAGTTTTTTAACCATTGGCCAAAGCCATATAGAGTTGATGGGCTCTGACTGGGATTTAAACCCATGAGCTATCGCATTCCAAGCCAGAAGCCTACCACTAGACCAACAAGGTAAGTTTTTTAACCATTGGCCAAAGCCATATAAAGTCGATGGGCTCTGACTGGGATTTAAACCCATGAGCTATCGCATTCCAAGCAAGAAGCCTACCACTAGACCAACGAGGTAAGTTTTTTAACCTACTATCTACCAATGTCCTTTTTTTGGGGGCGCCTAATCTTTTGCTTAAAATTCATTAAATTAAATTAATTAATTAATTATTAATTAATTCATTTAATTTATACTTTACATTCATTAATTTTGCTTAAATTTCATTTTCATTTTTAATTTTTTTTTTTCATTAAAAATCTGTCATTTAATCATTTAATAAAAAAAAATGAAAATTTCTAATTTGGGAAGTAATGGTTTAACCATTGGCCACAGCCAGAGTCGATGGGCTCTGACTGGGATTCAAATCCACGAACTATCGCATTCCAAGCAAGAAGCCTACCACTAGACCAATGAGGACAAGTTTATGTTGTTTGGTAAAATGACACAGTTTATACAATAAAATTAGATTAGATTTTTATTTTGCTTTTTATATTTTTATTACATAAAAAAATAGAAAGTATCAATTTTGCAACCCTAACCCTATCCACAACCCATAGTCTAACCCTAACCCTAAACTTCTTTGTTTCAGTGATAAAAGAAGTGTAGAAAATAATTTAAAAAATATAAAAGTCCTTAAGGAAGATACCAGATAAAAATCCCTGAGCTCTCCTGATGCTGCGGCTCCTTTCCATATTGTGCTGCGTGCACCAGTCCCATATTCCATGGAGGAAGAGGTGGCGAACCTAGGAGACAATTTGCCACCTGATGAAGAATGGGCAAAGACATGACTGGGACCCCTGCAAAAGTTCTGGAGACTTTGGGGGAAGTGTTCCCAGAAGAGAAAGGAATAATGCCATCATGTTGAGACTTCAGGAAACTGCAGAAAATTGACCAAGAAAAAAAAAAAGTCATTAAATAATATATCTTTTTTAAATCGGCAAGAAGTTTTTGACTGAGGCTGAAAATGGTTTTGACCTGGGAGGAAAAAGGTTTTTGTCGAGGAGGAAAAATGTTTCTTTTCTGGGAGGAAAAATGTTTCTTTTCTGGGAGGAAAAAGGTGTTGCCCGGGGAGGAAAAAGGTTTTGCCTGGTGAAGAAAAAGTTTTTGAAAGGGGAGGAAGAAGGTTTTGCCCAGGGTGGAAAAAGGGTTTGGCTGGGGAGGAAAAAGCTTTGGCTGGGGATGAAAAAGGTTTTGCCAGGGAAGGGATAAGGTTTTTTCCAGGGAGGAAATAGATTTTGCCGTGGAGGAAAATGGTTTTGGCCGGGGAGGAAAAGGGTTTTGGCCGAGGAGGAAAAGGGTTTTGGCCGGGGAGGAAAAAGGTTTTGCCCAAGGAGGAAAAAGGTTTTGCAGAAGAAAAATGTTTTGCCAAGAGAAGAAAAAGGTTTTGCCATGGGAGGAAGAAGGTTTTTCCAGAAGAAAAAGGTTTTTCCATGAGAAGAAAAAGGTTTGGCCATGGGAGGAAAAAGGTTTTGCCGTAATGGAAAATTGTTTTGCCGGGGAGGGAAATGTTTTTTCCTTGGAGGAAAATGGGTTTGCCTAGGAAGAAAAAAGGGTTTGCCCAAGGAGAAAAAGGTTTTTTCTTGGAAGGAACATGGTTTTGCCCGAAGAGGAAAAAGGTTTTCTCAGGGGAGGAAAAAGGTTTTCAGGGGAAGGGAAAAGGTTGGGGGAAGGAAAAAGGTTTTGTTGGAGGAGGAAAAAGTATTTTTACCAACAAGGAAGATGGTTTTGCCAGGAGAAGAAAAAGGTTTTGCCATGGGAGGAAGAAGGTTTTGCCCAGGGAGCAAAAGGGTTTTGCCGGGCGGAAAAATCTTTTGCCAGGATGGAAACAGGTTTTGCCGGGGAGGAAAAAAGTTTTGCCCAAGGTAGAAAAAGGTTTTTTCTTGGGAGGAACATAGTTTTGCCCGGGGAGGAAAAAGGTTTTCTCAAGGGAGGAAAAAGGTTTTGGGGCGAAGGAAAAAGGTTTTGCCTGGGGAGAATTTTTTTTTTCCAAGGAAGAAGATGGTTTTGCCGAGGGAGGAAAAAGGTTTTCTCAAATAGTTGCAGACATTTATTTTTAAATTGTATTTCAAATTTCTGGGATACAAATACTCAAATATAAAATGTAGAAAGGGAGAACCATGAGACAAAAATGCTATATAAAATGTCAATATTTATTGTATATAGACACAAAAAAATGAAATAACATAGAACCATATACTAAAAATGAGGATGATCCCAGTACAATAAAACTGGTAGGGCGTCTATGTCAACAAGGGATCACACATTATTAACTTAGGTGAATAAAATGCTATACTATGTAACTATGTAACTATATAAATAGATCCCTCTGTGTGTAATGACTCTATATAATATATATATATAAATAGATCCCTCTGTGTGTAATGACTCTATATAATATATAGGAATAGATCCCTCTATGTGTAATGACTCTATATAATATATAGGCATAGATCCCTCTGTGTGTAATGACTATATATAATATATAGGAATAGATCCCTCTGTGTGTAATGACTCTATATAATATATAGGAATAGATCCCTCTGTGTGTAATGCCTTTATATAATATATAGGAATAGATCCCTCTGTGTGTAATGACTCTATATAATATATAGGAATAGATCCCTCTGTGTGTAATGACTATATATAATATATAGGAATAGATCGCTCTGTGTGTAATGAGTCTATATAATATATAGGAATATATCCCTCTGTGTGTAATGACTCTTTATAATATATAGGAATAGATCCCTCTGTGTGTAATGACTCTATATAATATATAGGAATAGATCCCTCTGTGTATAATGACTCTATATAATATATAGGAATAGATCCCTCTGTGTGTAATGACTGTATATAATATATAGAAATAGATTCCTCTATGTGTAATGACTCTATATAATATACAGTCAGGGCCAGAAATATTTGGACAGTGACACAAGTTTTGTTATTTTAGCTGTTTACAAACACATGTTCAGAAATACAATTATATATATAATATGGGCTGAAAGTGCACACTCCCAGCTGCAATATGAGAGTTTTCAAATCCAAATCGGAGAAAGGGTTTAGGAATCATAGCTCTGTAATGCATAGCCTCCTCTTTTTCAAGGGACCAAAAGGAATTGGACAAGGGACTCTAAGGGCTGCAATTAACTCTGAAGGCGTCTCCCTCGTTAACCTGTAATCAATGAAGTAGTTAAAAGGTCTGGGGTTGATTACAGGTGTGTGGTTTTGCATTTGGAAGCTGTTGCTGTGACCAGACAACATGCGGTCTAAGGAACTCTCAATTGAGGTGAAGCAGAACATCCTGAGGCTGAAAAAAAGAAAAAATCCATCAGAGAGATAGCAGACATGCTTGGAGTAGCAAAATCAACAGTCGGGTACATTCTGAGAAAAAAGGAATTGACTGGTGAGCTTGGGAACTCAAAAAGGCCTGGGCGTCCACGGATGACAACAGTGGTGGATGATCGCCGCATACTTTCTTTGGTGAAGAAGAACCCGTTCACAACATCAACTGAAGTCCAGAACACTCTCAGTGAAGTAGGTGTATCTGTCTCTAAGTCAACAGTAAAGAGAAGACTCCATGAAAGTAAATACAAAGGGTTCACATCTAGATGCAAACCATTCATCAATTCCAAAAATAGACAGGCCAGAGTTACATTTGCTGAAAAACACCTCATGAAGCCAGCTCAGTTCTGGAAAAGTATTCTATGGACAGATGAGACCAAGATCAACCTGTACCAGAATGATGGGAAGAAAAAAGTGTGGAGAAGAAAGGGAACGGCACATGATCCAAGGCACACCACATCCTCTGTAAAACATGGTGGAGGCAACGTGATGGCATGGGCATGCATGGCTTTCAATGGCACTGGGTCACTTGTGTTTATTGATGACAAAACAGCAGACAAGAGTAGCCGGATGAATTCTGAAGTGTACCGGGATATACTTTCAGCCCAGATTCAGCCAAATGCCGCAAAGTTGATCGGACGGCGCTTCATAGTACAGATGGACAATGACCCCAAGCATACAGCCAAAGCTACCCAGGAGTTCATGAGTGCAAAAAAGTGGAACATTCTGCAATGGCCAAGTCAATCACCAGATCTTAACCCAATTGAGCATGCATTTCACTTGCTCAAATCCAGACTGAAGACAGAAAGACCCACAAACAAGCAAGACCTGAAGGCTGCGGCTGTAAAGGCCTGGCAAAGCATTAAGAAGGAGGAAACCCAGCGTTTGGTGATGTCCATGGGTTCCAGACTTAAGGCAGTGATTGCCTCCAAAGGATTCGCAACAAAATATTGAAAATACAAATATTTTGTTTGGGTTTGATTTTTTTGTCCAATTACTTTTGACCTCCTAAAATGTGGAGTGTTTGTAAAGAAATGTGACAATTCCTACAATTTCTATCAGATATTTTTGTTCAAACCTTCAAATTAAACGTTACAATCTGCACTTGAATTCTGTTGTAGAGGTTTCATTTCAAATCCAATGTGGTGGCATGCAGAGCCCAACTCGCCAAAATTGTGTCACTGTCCAAATATTTCTGGACCTAACTGTAATATATAGAAATAGATCCCTCTGTGTGTAATGACTCTATATAATATATAGGAATAGATCCCTCTGTGTGTAATGACTCTATATAATATATAGGAATACATCCCTCTGTGTGTAATGACTTTATATAATATATAGGAATAGATCCCTCTGTGTGTAATGACTTTATATAATATATAGGAATATATTCCTCTGTGTGTAATGACTTTATATAATATATAGGAATAGATCCCTCTGTGTGTAATGACTCTATATAATATATAGGAATACATCCCTCTGTGTGTAATGACTTTATATAATATTGTCACGCTTCCCGGTCCCCGGGCCCCGCTCTCCGGTCCCCGTGCCCCGCACTCCGGTCCCCGTGGTCCGATCCCCGGTTCCCGCCGGCGTTCCCTGCTCACCACCCTGGTCCCGGTCCCGTCCTCCTCGCCGGCACCCTCCTTGTGTCCTGCTCCCCGCTCCCGGCGCTCCTCTGCGACATGGGACACCCAGCCGGGCCCTCCTGCTTCCTCCTCACCGCTTCCTGGACTGGCTTCTGGCACACGGGCCTCGCGCAAGCGCATTAGGGTGCGCGCGCGGTCATTGACCCTCTCTTAAAGGGCCAGCACCAGAAACAGGATATTGCATAGACAGGTACAGGGTATATTAGGTTTCTCTTTCCTGGTGGGCGGGGCCTGTTCTACGTGTTTAGCAAGCTAGTGTTCAGGTCCCCATATTGCTTTACCCTGTGCCTTGCCCTGTATTAACCCTGTCTGTCTCGCAGAGCCTGTCCTGCCACGCCAGCCGCTCCGAACCAAGTCCATCCCTGGACCCTGACGGTGACTTCGGCGGATGTTCCACCACCTCTGCAGCTCCGCCAGTCTCCAGTCCCTGGCTCCGTTCGGTGACCCGCCCCATCGCTCAGCAGGTTCCGGATTCCGCCTGACCCTACAACCCGGCCTCGGATCCTGAGCCTCGTCACCCGGACTACCGTCTAGAACTCCGTGGGTTCAGCCACATCCACCTTTCCTGCTCCTCTACGGACTGTCTGGCTACCAATAGTGCTTCGGCTGCCGTGCATCAGGACCCTCTGGCGGGGTGACCGGCCTGGCTGCCTCCTCAGGGGAAATCGGTGTACGGTCCAGTGCTTCCACCATCCGGACGTAACAAATATATAGGAATAGATCCCTCTGTGTGTAATGACTATATAATATATAGGAATAGATCCCTCTGTGTGTAATGACTCTATATAA
>NC_134363.1:33292899-33300399 GCF_048569485.1 Anomaloglossus baeobatrachus | reverse complement strand
TATCTATCTATCTATCCTCTATCTATCTATCTATCTATCTATCTATCTATCTATCTATCCCTCTATCTATCCCTCTATCTATCTATCCCTCTATCTATCTATCTATCTATCCTCTATCCCTCTATCTATCTATCTATCACTCTATCTATCTATCTATCTATCTAACTATCTATCCCTCTATCTATCTATCCCTATCTATCTATCCCTCTATCTATCTATCCCTCTATCTATCTATCTATCTATCTATCTATCTATCTATCTATCTATCCCTCTATCTATCTATCCCTCTATCTATCTATCCCTCTATCTATCTATCCCTCTATCTATCTATCCCTCTATCTATCTATCTATCTATCTATCTATCTATCTATCTAACTATCTATCCTCTATCTATCTATCTCTATCCCTCTATCTATCTATCTATCTATCTATCTATCTATCTATCTATCTATCTATCTATCTATCTATCTATCTCTCTCATCTATCTCTATCTACTAACTATCTATCCCTCTATCTCTCTATCTATCTATCTATCCCTCTATCTATCTCTCTATCTATCTATCCTCTATCTACTCTATCCCTCTATCCCTCTATCCTATCTCTATCTATCTATCACCTCTATCTATCTACTCTATCTATCCTAATTATCTATCCCTCTATCTATCTATCCCTCTATCTATCTATCCTCTATCTATCTCTCTATCTATCCCTCTATCTATCTATCTAACGATCTATCCCTCTATCTATCTATCCCTCTATCTATCTATCTATCCTCTATCTATCTATCTATCTATCCCTCTATCTATCTATCTATCTATCTATCTAACTATCTATCCCTCTATCTATCTATCCCTCTATCTATCTATCCCTCTATCTATCCCTCTATCTATCCCTCTATCTATCTATCTATCTATCTAACTATCTATCCCTGTCATGTAGAACTATTGAAGGGTCTCCATCCCCCTCCTGTCCACCGTCAGCCAGAGTTTGTCATGACGATTATCTGATTGCCTGGAAGCTTAAGGTATTTATGACTTTGGGTGATGGTAGAAGAAAAGCCAAAAGCTGCAGAGAAAGACAGTTCTTTGTAATATTGGCGGGGAAAACTCCAAAGCAGTTTTGAAGTGCGACTTTAATGCTAGAAAGATGAAAAACACATTGCCAGAATCCCTGCTTCGTGCGGAACCCAGCGCACCGTCTCACCTGACGAGGAGATCGACGGAATCACGACAAATTAGTATTGGCCAGTAAAATTGTGCTAGAGGTGTTGTGTTTGGTATCAATGTAACTGTAAAATCGAGATATTAAATATGACGCTAATATCTTTCACCTGTGTGACCCAGGAGCAAAGATATGAAAAACCCTAGAATTATGGAACTCTGTGAACATCAGAGCACAGCCCACAAGTGACTGTAAATGATGTCACAGGCAAGGGGGGCTAGCAAGAGCATAAGAGACAGTTCCTGTCTGGGGGGGCAGTCAGCACGAGGAGGGCATCATGAAGGGTGATGCTGGCCGATTCTAACATCTCTTGGAGCCCCTCCTCCATAAGCAGACGTCACTTCTATGGCTAGAAGCTTAGTAAGTTTCACGTTTATACCTTTTATTTTATGTAACTGTTATGCCGTAATGTGTATTGTTCCCTTTTGTAAATTCCTGTATATTCTTTAAACACTGCCTATTTTCGGATTAAATATATAAAAATTTAAGAGTTTCTTTCCTTATGCTTTATATACGAATCCAAAACCCCGAAGGGCCTTATGCTATCTGAAACGGGTTCCCAGCTACCTGTAGAAAGTCTGGGTGGTGGCAGCGTAATTGTTATTGCATAGAATTATTGGAGTGCTATCATTAGGGTACCGAGGTATATAAAATATTCCATTAGCAGGAATCAGAGATATACATTTACCCTTGCTGTGAGACCTCCAATATTTGGCATTATCAGCTCAGCAGCCTCATCTTATGCATTGTCCTGCAGTACCAAAAGTGGCCTGCAGACAAGGGGGGCGCTAGAGAGTAGTCGTGTGTAACAAATCAGTGAACAGCTGCGGATTTCTGAGGGACTTCCCCGCCTGTTCGTGACAAATTGGTGGCAAGCGGTGGGATATATAAAGCATTAGTGATCTGGTTTGAGCAATCATCCTTTCACTAAAAACTTGCAAAAGTTTTGAGGAGTGAACTCAGTGTTTAAATATACCTGGAACAATACTGTACGTGTAGCAGTTACCCCCTCCCCTTCTCTCTTGTTTTCTATCCTATCTTTTATTTGGCAATTATGGATGCTGTGTCAGAAGCCTGGTACAATCAGCAGAAGAAGGAAGTTCTTGCTGCACTCTGCAGATCCAAGTTGATTGATGGCCATGGCAAAACGAGGCAAGACCTCATTAAAGAACTTTTACAATGGGACGCAGAGCACGTTCATTCCCCCAGTGCTGGAGAAGAGGAGGCAAGCCAAGCCCAGGATAGTGCTTCTGCAGAGTCCCCACCATCAACTGCAAGCCAGAGCAGTGACCGAGGCAACATGGACTCTTTCCTGAAGATGGCTCTACAACAATTCGCTGCAGATGACCGGCAGGGACGGCTAAACCTCATTCAGCAATATCGAGAGGCTGAGAGAGCCGAGCGAGAGGCTGAGAGAGCCGAGCGAGAGGCTGAGAGAGCCGAGCGCCAGGCTCAGGCCGAGCGAGAGGCTGAGAGAGCCGAGCGAGAGCGCCAAGCCCAGAGAGACCATGAATTGAATATCCTCAAAGCCCGGCAGCAGACATGTTCCTCACTAAACGGTGAGTCCAATAATGCCAGCAGCTTTAAGCCCCGACCGAGCACTTTCTTGTGATGGAAAAGGACGGGGATTTGGACACCTTTCTGAGGGGATTTGAAAAGACTGCTTGCAGTACCAGTTACCCTCAACACAATGGGCACGATACTTAACCCCAGGGCTGCGAGGCAAGGCCCTGGACGCGTTTGCCAGTCTCCCTCAAGAGCAGAGTGGAGACTATGGGGCCATCAAGCAGGCCCTAGTACGGAAGTATCAGCTGACTCCAGAGGTGTACCGAAAAAAATTCCGGACCCTCCAGCTCGGACCTCATGACAGCTACAGCGATCTGGAGGGTGGGCTCCAGCGCACCTTTGACCAGTGGATCCAAGGACTGTCCGTTACAACCTTTGAGGAGTTAAAGGACCTCATGGTGAAGGACCAACTCCTACATGTCTGTCCTGTGGAGGTTCGACAGTTTGTTATGGACCGAGAGCCCAGGAGGCCTCAAAAGCAGCCCAGATTGCCGACGCCTATGTGGCCAACCGTGCATCGGAGGTGCGGAAGCCGTCCACCACTAGCTGGAAAGGGGGTAAGATGACAACTACAACCACCCCTGCCCCTACCAGCCGACCTCCCGTAGGTCTGTTTCATCCACCAGTGCCCGGCCCACCTCTGACACTCGCAGGTGTTTTTCCTGCAACCTGCCTGGACACCTCAGCTCTGGTTGCCCAGAGAGGCAGAAGAGGAACCCCACATCCAAGGCCCAAGGGCCCACTGGAACTGTCCTTTTGGCAAGGAAGGCGGGTGGTAGGGCCTGCGAAAACCTACACCCCGTCACCGTAGGCGGAACCCCCACTGTGGGGCTCAAGGACACTGGGGCCGACAGAACACTGGTCCGCCCTGAACTGGTACCCCCTGAAAACTTTAGGTCCCGGGAGGAGGAAACTCCTGACTGTCGCCTTGGCGGGGGGTGTCCACCACTCCTTCCCAATGGCCCTGATTCCCCTCGACTGGGGTGCTGGGAGAGGGTTGAGGGAAGTGGGGGTGGATGAACATCTACCAACCAATGTTTTATTGGGGACTGATCTGGGGCGATTAGTTGCACAATTTCTCCCTGATGATCCTCCCGAATCCAAAAAGTCATGTGATACAAATGTTGTTGATCAGTCATGTGATGCAAATGTTGTTAAATCATGTGATGCAAATGTTGTTGATAAGTCATGCGACCCGAATGCGGATACCCAGAACGTAATTACAAATGTTGTGCATGGTAATAATGTGGAGATTTGTACAGGGGAACTCAGCCATGCCACGCGGCAGGGTGACGTGGCTGAGGACGACCCCAAGGTAGCAAGTGTCTGTGCTGACAGAGATGGAGGCAGACATGAGAACCACGAGGACAGTGGTCAAATGCAGCTGAGCAGTGTCACAGCGGGACAGTGACACAGCCAGTAGTACCTGTCAGGCTGATGGGGAAGAGTGGTTATTCCCCGGGGAGACAGCCTTCATCGGTGCTGTCACCCGCAGTCAGAGTGCCCAGAACGCAAATGAAACCTTGCCTGCTGACACCTCTTCACCCAGAGGGATAACGGAACTGGTTACGGACCCAGAGCAAGGTCCCAGAGGGTCCTGGTGAGGTTGGAACCTTAACGTCACTTTTGGCTGCTTCTAGCCAAGAGTTTCAGGTGGCTCTACTAACTGATGCCAGTCTAAAGACGTTAAGGGACCTCGCAGAGAAGCCCTCTTCCGAGACCGATAAGGAGAGGGTATTCTGGGACCAGGGAAAGTTGTACCGGGAGACAATTCCCTGTAACCCCCAACAAGAGTGGCTGAAGGAAAGACAGCTGGTGGTGCCTCACCGCTTTAGGAGTGAGTTGCTGCGGATTGCCCATGAGATCCCACTCGCCGGACACTTGGGGGTTAGCAAAACCAAGGCCGGCTGTCTCACCACTTCTATTGGCCAAAATGGGGACAGATGTTGCCAACTACTGCCGCTCCTGCATCACATGTCAAAGAGTGGGAAAGTCAGGGCCTGCTCCCAAAGCTCCCCTGATCTCTTTGCCGGTGATAGAGGAGCCTTTCCAGAGGGTCGCTGTGGACATTGTCGGGCCTCTGGCCGTCCCCAGCAGCTCTGAAAACATAGAGGAGCCTTTCCAGAGGGTCGCTGTGGACATTGTCGGGCCTCTGGCCGTCCCCAGCAGCTCTGGAAAACGGTTCGTCCTTACTGTGGTAGACTATGCTACCCGGTATCCGGAGGCAGTGGCTCTGTCCTCAGTTAGAGCCGATAAGGTGGCAGATGCCCTCTTGACCATATTCTCCCGAGTAGGATTTCCCAGGGAAATGCTTACCGACCAGGGGACTCAGTTCATGTCTCGTCTAATGGAGGCTCTCTGTAAGAAAATGCAGGTGCGGCATCTGATATCAAGCGCTTATCACCCACAGACCAATGGTTTGTGTGAGCGATTTAATGGTACCCTTAAGCAGATGCTTAAGATGCTGGTTGAGTCACATGGACGCGACTGGGAGCGGTATCTCTCACACCTGCTGTTTGCCTACAGAGAGGTACCACAGGCCTCAACGGGGTTTTCCCCCTTCGAGCTCCTGTATGGCAGACGAGTCCGGGGGCCTCTTGGTCTGGTAAGGGAATCCTGGGAAGAGGAACTGAACTCCCCAGAAGTGTCCGTAGTGGAGTATGTCATTCGGCTCCGTGACAAAATGCAGTCAATGACGCAGATGGTGCATGAGAATATGGCGCAAGCCCAGGCCAGCCAGAAGCGATGGTACGACCAACACGCTCGAGAGCGGGTGTACGAAGTGGGTCAGAAGGTGTGGGTCCTAGTCCCAATGACCCAGAACAAGCTTCAGGCGGCCTGGGAGGGTCCATACCTGGTGCATCAGCGCCTCAATGACGTAAACTATGTGGTCACCATCGACCATGCCAGGAAGAGGCAAAAGGTCTTCCATGTCAACATGATGAAAGCTCATCATGACAGGGAAGCCTTTGCTCTTCCTGTGTGTAGTCTTCCCGAGGAAGGCGAAAGTGAAGTCTTGGTGGACTTGCTCGCCTCAGCCCGGGATGGAGGGTCTATCGAGGAGGCGGCATTCAACCCACAGCTATCCTTGGACCAAAAGTCCCAGCTGCGGGAGGTATTCCGGCCCTACCTGATGACCTTCACGAATGTCCCAGGGAAGACATCCCTAGCCACCCACCAGGTGGACACAGGGAGTCATTCCCCAGTTCGTCAGCCCCCATACCGTGTCTCCCTAGAGGTACAAAAGGACATAAAAAGGGAGATCGATGAAATGCTAGTCCTGGGAGTTATCCAGAGGTCCAAAAGTGCATGGGCCTCGCCTGTAGTCTTGGTTCCCAAAAAGGACCGGACAACCCGGTTTTGTGTGGACTACAGGAGGCTAAATGCAATCACAGCACCCGATGCGTACCCAATGCCACGCATCGACGAGTTACTGGATTGCTTAGCCGGGGCCCAGTACCTGACCATCATGGACCTGAGTCGAGGGTACTGGCAGATTCCTATGTCCAAGGAAGCACAGGAAAGGTCCGCCTTCATCACCCCATTCGGGCTGTATGAATCCCTCGTCATGCCCTTTGGCATGAGAAATGCTCCTGCCACTTTCCAGCGATTGGTCGACCAGCTGCTCGAGGGACTAGGAGGGTTTGCAGTAGCTTACCTGGATGACATTGCCATCTTTAGTCCCACTTGGGAGGAACACCTGGGGCACCTGGAGCAGGTGCTCAGGCGGATCCAAAGCGCTGGTCTGACTATAAAGCCAGGGAAGTGTCAGATCGGCATGACGGAGGTACAGTACCTTGGACACAGAGTGGGTGGCGGGACCCTGAAACCAGAGCCAGGGAAGGTTGATGCCATCACCTCCTGGCCTACCCCCAAGTCAAAGAAGCAGGTGATGTCCTTCTTGGGTACGGCAGGGTACTATAGGAAGTTCGTTCCTAACTATAGTGCTCTTGCTAAGCCGTTGACGGACCTCACCAAAAAGAAGCTACCGCAAGTAGTCACCTGGACAGATGACTGTGAACGGTCCTTCAGGGCACTAAAAGCTGCCCTCGCCAGTTCCCCAATCCTACAAGCCCCGGACTTCACCCGACGGTTCATAGTTCAGACAGATGCCAGTGCGTTTGGCCTTGGTGCAGTACTCAGCCAGGTAAATGGGAAGGGAGAAGAGCATCCGGTGATGTTTCTCAGCCGCAAGCTCTTACCCCGGGAAGTGGCCTACGCCACTGTGGAGAAGGAGTGCCTCTCTATAGTGTGGGCCCTGCGGAAACTGCAGCCCTACCTATATGGACGCAACTTCACCATAGTGACAGACCACAACCCTCTCAGCTGGCTACATCGGGTGGCCGGCGACAATGGTAAGCTACTGCGGTGGAGCTTGGCACTACAGCAGTATGACTTTACCATTCAACACAGGAAGGGTGTTGAGCATGGCAACGCTGATGGGCTGTCCCGGCAGGGGGATGCCAGCGAGGTAGGCTTAGGAGACGATTGGCAAATCAATCTCCCATGCTACCTCAAAAAGGGGGAGGTGTCATATAGAACTATTGAAGGGTCTCCATCCCCCTCCTGTCCACCATCAGCCAGAGATCGTCATGACGATTATCTGATTGGCCTGGAAGCTTAAGGTATTTATGACTTTGGGTGATGGTAGAAGAAAAGCCAAAAGCTGCAGAGAAAGACAGTTCTTTGTAATATTGGCGGGAAAACTCCCAA
>NC_134363.1:33227899-33285399 GCF_048569485.1 Anomaloglossus baeobatrachus | reverse complement strand
GAAGTGGTTAATGCTGTCCCCATAGAAACTGTACAGGAGGGAGGAGGAGCCGGCAGCTTAGGGGGAAAGGAAGTGTGTGCTGAAGGCAGTTGTGTCCGGGACGGGAGAGAAGAAACAGCCAGGGGCAGAGTGTGGAGCTGAGTGGGCAGAAAGAAAGAAAGAAAGAAGGGAGCTGGAAGAACAGGGAAGCCGGAGAGAAAAGGAGCGGGCGGAACCTCATAGTGCGAAGCAGTCCGGTGTGGGTCCGGGCTGTGGGTAGCCAGAAGTGGGAGCCGGGCGAAGAGGAGTAGTCAGGCAAGTCACCCACTTGAGGGGACGCTAGGGCAGGCTTTCCCTCAGCGAAAGAAAAGCGCCACAGCACTGTGTTTTGTTACTGCCACGTGTGGAGACTTGTGAAGAATAAAACATGTTTGTTATTTGCATCGAACCATGCCTGAAGAGTGTTTGTGCGCCGGACAACACCTGCACCACCACACTCTGCCCCACCACGACATCTCCTGTCCCCAAAGTGACGGCGGAACCAGGGGTAAGCCTGATAGCAAGTGCCACGACTACAAGGCCGGAGGCACCCCTGGCACCCCGTTACATCTGGACCCGGGGGTCACGCGGCCACTCCAATGAAGGGGGTTTTTTAAAGGGGATGGTGTACTTAGAGTTCGTGACACCACCCATGGTGTGTGGTAAGGTGGAGTACCCGGTGGCGATGGAGTGGGCAGCCAGGTGTTTAACCCCTCCCCGGGACTCGGTGATGGTGGAGGCACGTGCCGTTGGGGAGGTAAGGGTCACTTGCGTACTCACTCAGTCCAATAACACTGACACCGACAACTTAGTAAACCAAAGTTCTGGACACCGCTGCCGCTGAGAGGAGCACGTTTGGGTCCCGTTTTTGCTGGTATTTCCTGTTGATCTGTGACCTTTACCTTGACACCTGTGTTTTCTTCTAGTTGGTCCCTTTAGCTTGAAACTAGTCGGGTCCCGCTCCCCAGTATGGTTAACTGAGGGAGCTTGCTCTCATCGTTCACGCTTGGGATTTCCTAGACCGTATGTGTGGAAACTAAGTGCTATCCCCCTCGTAGCCCTAGTACCCCGATTTGGAGCAGGTGGAGAGCGGATCTTGAAGGCTCGGTCCACATCGGTTGAAATGTCAGGTTGCCTGAAGCTACTCCCTGACCTAGGGTCCACGTACACCATCGTGCCCTGGTCCCTGCCCGGTGATGGTACAAGGCCGCCGGCTGTCCTCCACGACAATGCAGTGCCCCTTGTCACGATCCCCTGCGACCGGGGGTCCAGCTCCTACTAGGCCCAGACCACTGTCTGCCACCTAGTAGTTCCAAGTAGCCCAGCTCCTGACCTCCTCTCTCCTTCACCTCCAACAGTACTCTGGCCTACTCCTGACCTCCCCTTAAAAACCCCCGAAAGTGGGTGACCCAATTCCACTCAGGCCATCCACTGGTGTGTCTGATGGATGCAGAGTGTTCCTGTGCCGCCCCCACGTCAGCAGTCGGGCTGCTCGGATCCGAATCCGCAGTGGCTCGAGGGGTTTTCCGGACCTGGGGGTCGCGCAGACACTCAAATAAAAAGGGACATATATGTACGGTGATTGCTGTAGATCAGGGTTCCCCAACTCCAGTCCTCGAGGGCCGCCAACAGTGCATGTTTTCAGAATTTCCTTAGCATTGCATGGGTGTTGGAATCATCAACTGTGCAGGTGATTAAATTATCACATGTGCAATACTAAGGAAATCCTGAAAACATGCACTGTTGGCGGCCCTTGAGGACTGGAATTGGGGACCCATGCTGTAGATACTTCGTGACGCCACTCACGATGTGTGGTAATATGGTGTACTGTTGGGGAGCACCCGGGGATGATGGGATGGCAGCTGGATGTTAACCCCCTCCGTGGGTAGGGGTGGATTCCCCGGGGCTCAGGGTCCAGGATACGGGGAGCGATGTGGGCCGGAGGTGGCGTGCCAGGCTGGACCTGGGAATGTTGGTGTACTCACTGTTGAATAATTGCAGACAAGTCTGTTGGTAGACCAAGGTGTCAGTGGCCGGCTGCTGCGTTCGGGTGTACTCGGGTACCACACCCGGCTGGTGTACCGATGTCCCTTCCTCCGGCAGTTTGTACTTTTTCTCACTTCTGGACAACTCCGTATGGAATGGGGAAGTCCGCTCCTGGTATCTTCTGGTTGGGAGATGTGCCTGCGAAAACTGACATTTGGGATCTCAGTGGGTGTTTGCAGATACCCTATCCCCCGCAGTGTGCTGCCGTTTCGCTCTATCTGGGCTAACACTTCTGGAGCAAGGCCTGCAACCTTGCTCCCGGCCTGGTGAATTAGAGAAGGGGCTTGCAACCCTCTTCTAACTAGGGTCCAGGTACCCCACCTGTGCACGGTTTCCGTACCGGATCTCCGCTGTCAGTACCGGCGGGCTCCAACCCTGCCCCAGTCTACTTTGGATTTCCCGCAACCGGACTCCCGTCGCCTTTGGACACGGTCCACTGCTTGCCACCTAGTCAGTAGACCAGGCCCACTACCCTGTCTACCCTCCACTAGGCTCAGCTTTTCTCTTGACAGTTTGTCACTGTAACTCCTCTCCACTTGACCTCCAACTTCAAACTCCCAACTTCGACCTCGACTCAGACTTAGACTAACTTGTTCCTGCCCCCGGATCCTGAAGACCCCTAGATGGGCGCTGCCAATCCGCCTGGTCCTGCCCACTGGTGTGTCCTTCCTACCCTGAGGGGGGTGGCTAGGATTTTGTGGCAGATGGAACCTGGTGTGGGAAGGTGTTATGTGGGGTGTTGTACACTTCTGTGACCACCTGGCGACGCCAGGGCGTCACATTCCTAGGATTTTGATTAGCTGGTTTTGGCAACACCAATGGTTAGGGACCCGTAACCAAGGAGGAGGTGGATATTGTACAGAAGGGCAGATTGCACAATACCCTGTGACGACCTGATAGGCCAGGGCGTCACATTTCTATCTATCTATCCTTCTATCTATTTATCTATCAATCTATCTATTTATCTATCCCTCTATTTATCTATCATACAATACACAGGTAAAAGACTCCGTCGGCTTTTTCGATAAGAGGGTTTGTAAAAGAAAACTCTAGCGGTTCCATCATCGGCTTAAAGACGTCATGTGCACAAAGCCTTCGGGGAGTTTCTGGATGAATTGTTCCTTTCCTGAAGAGTTTCCAGAAGTGTTTAGAACAGTTTTTTATTCCTCCTGAAGTGTTTTTTTGCAACCTACTTAGTTTGGAGAACATTTAATTAGGATCCGCTCCAAAGAAGTGACCGGCACTTTACTTTCCTTCCACCAGATCTTCTCGAAACTTGAAGTAGAACAAAAATGGTTAAACTCCTAAACATCTGACCAGTGAATCATTTTAGAATAGAAGTTTTGTTTGAGGACCTTTGTGCACAGACACCCAGGGGTACTTTGCACGCTGCGACATCGCTACTGCGATATCGTCGGGGTCAAATCGAAAGTGACGCACATCCGGCGCCGGTAACAACGTCGCAACGTGTAAAGCCTAGATGCGCCGATAAACGATCGCAAAAGCATCGTAAATCGGTGATCTGTGTAGTGTCGGTCATTTTCATAATGTCGCACCAATAGGAGATACGATGTTGTTCCTCGTTCCTGCGGCAGCACACATCGCTGTGTATGAAGCCGCAGGAGCGAGGAACATCTCCTTACCTGCCTCCACCGGCTATGCGGAAGGAAGGAGGTGGGCGGGATTTTTACGTTCTGCTCATCTCCGCCCCTCCGCTTCTATTGGCCGCCTGCCGTGTGACGTCGCTGTGACGCCGCACGACCCGCCCCCTTAGGAAGGAGGCGGGTCGCCATCTAGAGCGACGTCGCAGGGCAGGTGAGTCCATGTGAAGCTGCCGTAGCGATAATGTTCGCTACGGCAGCTATCACAAGATATCGCATGTGTGACGGGGCGGGTATCATCGGCTAGCAATGTCGCAACGTGCAAAGTACCTCTCAGGTCTCATTCAGACATCCATGGAAATTGGTCAGCGCATAGACCGTAGTGCACAGACTGATCACGAGTCTCCTGCCCAAACTCATCAGCCTTGTGAATTCGGGGTAGGGGACTCACAGTCCATAAATTGTGGTCCATGCGCAGATGTGACGCCCTGGACTAGCCAGGTAGTCACAGGTAGTCCCTTGCACAAACACCTGCCCCTAAAAAGGTACCAGCAGCCAACCTTAAAACCCTGAGTCACCCCTCTCAGGTTCTGACGTTCACACCCAGGGGCGGAGCCAGGTGGTTGGCTACGCCCACCGAGGAGTTCAGATAGCCTGAGGCGGGAAAACACATGGAGTTCTGTTTTGGAGGTGAAAGGGAGAGGAAAGGAGAGGAGTAGGGAGAGAGTTAGGAGAAGAAGATATCTGTCAGGGATCTGGGTCAGAGCCCGGATACCCTGTGGCCAGGAGGCAGACGGTGGTTGCCGCCTGCAGGAGCTGGGATTACAGCTGGTGGAACCGTAAGGGACCGGGACCGGGTAGTGGCCCGCCGGTACCGAACCGGGGAACTGATTGGAAACCGGAGCACCAGGAGGGGTACTCAGACCCAGTACGAGGTCCAAAAGCCACTGGACCGAGTCGAATTCACTGATTGGGGTCTGGACTTTAGGTCCTTTCCCTCCCAAGACCCGACTGAAGACAACAGCCCAACCAGAGGAATAGAAAGCCACCGCCCAGGCATCAAGATCCCACGGGCCAGCGTCTGCGGGCAAACGGGCTCTACCGGCACACATAAAGCTGGGGAGCGGACTACCGTTGCTCAAGCATAGGAGTCATCATTTCTACCAAAAGTGAGGTGCAGGAGAAAGGTGGAAACCACCAACCTAGAAAGGGAAAAAGCGCAACCGGCTGAAGGCATCGTCCCCCATCTTGTTTGGTTTACCAGAGACTCCGGTGTGTCTGTGATAGTGAGTACAACAGTGCCCTCGGGCCGCGCACCACACCGCACCCACCGACACGCCAGCACGCATCCATCCCCCCTCCTCAGCAAACCTCGGGCCCCCGGGACCATCACACCCCCTACCCACGGAGGGGTCAGCATCAAGCTGCGCAACACCGTCCCCGGGAGTCTAGTCAACGGCAGCGGTAGTGTCCATCCATTCACCACAACCCGTGGGTGGCGTCACGAACGTAATCCCCAAACAACTGCAGCCTCGGCCGTGGACCACCCCACCGAACACCACCCCTCACGTAGCGCCAGCATTCCCTTCAGAGTGACGTGACCCCCGGGTCCGGGAGGAGCTCGAGCCACCCACCGATGAGCACGGATCCAAGCGGCTCGGCAGCCGGCCGAGCCCCGGGGCTGTGCACAGACATTCAGACATCCATAAAAATGGTTCCTCACATGGACCATAGTGCACAAACTGGCCACGAGTCTCCTGCCCTACTCAGCAGCCTCGTAAATTCAGGCAGGGGACTCATGGTTAGTCCATAAATTACGGTCCATGTGCAGACCAATTTTCACGAACATCGGAATGAGCTCTATAGCTGCATTCACATGTCTGTATTTCATTGTCCGTGTATGGACCCCAACCCCCAGACCAGCTGCAAGACTCCTGACCAGAACCAGCAACCTAATATCTGTTTGTCCAGGTGAGGAGACCCATGGTCGGTCCGAAGACTCATGGTCTGATATTAAGCCTAAATTATGGAACTGCTCTTTTTTATTTTTTTGCATTTGTATTCATTTTAGATTACTGCTTGTGATCTTCTCATTTTTCTTGGTTCCTCTCATTGCTTTTCTCCGCAGACCGTCTGTGCATTGTGATCGATGGGTGGTTGAAGCAGGTGGACGCCGGAAATGGTCATGTTTATGGTGTCAATAATTATGACGACGTATATCACCTGGTGAACGGTATCTGGCAGCAGCTTCCTGGGAAGCTGATACACGTGACGGCTGGTCTGGCCGGTGTCTGGGGAGTCACCAGGCTTCAGAATGTCTACAAATTAGTATATGACACTTGGCTGCTGATGTCAGGTAAGAAGACCCCTGACGTGTCTTGTGGCGTCCTGGGGTTGCACCATTTTTTACCCTCGCCATGAAAATTTAGAGGCAACTATAGTAATGTATGCCTACAGGAGACTAAAGGCTGCTTTACATGCTCGTGAAAGCACCCGCCCCGTCATTTGTGCGTCACGGGCAAATCGATGCCCGTGGCGCACAATATCGCTAGTACGCGTCACACATCGACGTCGCTGTGGCCGGCTAACAACCTCTTTTTTAAGGGGGAGGTTCGTGCTACGTCACAGCGACGTCACATAGTGGCCACCCAATAGAAGCGGAGGGGCGGAGAGCAGCCGCATAAATGACACGCCCACCTCGTTGCCGGAGGACGCAGGAACGCTGTTGTTTGTCGTTCCCGGGGTGTCACATGTAGCGATGTGTGCTGCCTCAGGAACAACGAACAATCTGCGTCCAGAACAAGCAACGATATTTTGAAAATGAACGAAGTGTCAACGATCAACGATTTGGTGAGTATTTGGGATCGTTAGCGGTCGCTGGTAAGTGTCACACGCAACGTCACTAACGAGGCCGGATGTGCGTCACGAATTCCGTGACCCCAAGACAAGAGGAAAAAGACATTGCACATGACCGCACAACCTAGATATAAATTTTAGCACCTTTATTTAAGTACACTTGTACACTATAAAAACAATTAAAACATGGACATACTGCCGAAACCAGGCACCCACAGATATTATAGTAAGATAAAGTCAAAATCCCTTATAATCGTGCAATTTATATATATACTACGGGAATAAGAAAAGCCTGCAACCACCTAAATAGCATGCATGAAGTCCCGTACAGTGGATTGTATAGTGTATAGATATTCACATATGCAAGCAATAACAGTACGGGCGTCATAAATCACAGCAGGTTCTATGCAACACAAAAAGGCTAGCCAGCCCAAGCATGGAAGAGGCATATATGCAAGAAACATAGCAATTGATAATATTGCCTGAAGAGTATCATATGTGCTCTATATAATCAAATGGAACCTAAGCAAAAATCTGCCCAATCAAACCCATACAGGCATAAGATAGTATTTAGCTCAATCCCAGATCAGGAGGATAGCCAATAGCCCACCTAGGGTTAGCATACCCAGGAAGGATAAGGATAGAGACCTGCAACAAGATCTGGTGGAAGCAAGGCAACCACAAACCGTGGCAATTAAAGGGTGGGTACGCTGGAGATCCCATGCGTATCGCCGCTCCTGCGGCTTTGTCAGGGAAAGGAAGAGTAAAAGTGTACTGGAAAACAAGGCTATTTAAAGGTAAGTAAGTAGTGTCACCTGTGTCATGACGCTGGCGCGGTCCGGACCATGTGTATAATGTGAGACGCGGGCGCATGCGCAGTATACATGGACGGCAAGTCAGGAGCCTCAAAATAGTATCAATGCGTTATATTCGCAAGCGCATGCGCGGTGCCCATAGAAGGTGAACGGGGAAGGGCACAGTAGTGCCCGTATATTATATTCGTTGGCACAAGCGCGATGTGCATGTATACAAAAAGAGAAAAGAGGAAAAAGGCACCGCTGGTGCGATCAGGACAAGCGCCTCCAAAGCAGAGGGAGCGGGAAGGGGGGAATAGGGGGGACTTCACTTACAGTCATAAGTGTGTAAGCATGGTAAACCTGCAGTAGCCCTAGGGGGTCAGGTAACCCGTGCTAACGATGTCTAAGTAGCCATAATATTTATAGAAAGCAAACCAAAACTGCTAGAATTGGAAATATAGCGTGGCCAAAAAATAGTGCCACGTTACAAAGCCATCAAACCACAACAAGAATTAATGAAAGTGGCTAGATGGCCTGTAAAATATAATATATACAGTTACAGATGTAAACAATATTTAATGGAGAGCCAGCAAACGATATATACATATAACCGTGAAATTCCTGCAAGGACCAACAGTGCACGAGGACCCCTGGAAGGGAAGGGGAAGACTTTTATGCAGCAATTTGATATACATGTGTAATTCAATTTAAGGACCAAGATTTTTTCAAAACATTTTATGTAAAAATGAACAGAACCAATATCCCTTGGTATAAGGAGAATAGTCCATAGAATACTGCTTAAAGGTAGCGGAGGAAATACGTAAGATAGCCATAAAGCTTAAGGGCCAGACAAGTCATAATGTCCAGTGAGAGTCAAATTCAATGGATCCATCAGATGAAAACTCATCCCCAGAAAAAAAGGGGGGGGGGATATGCATATGTGGAACCATAGGCAACAAAGACAAGTGCATGTGGGATGCAAATGGACGAAAAGGAGGGCCATCGACGACCAACTCAGGAAAGGTCCTAAAGGCCGACAAATCCAGCTATAACAGATGTTCCATAGGGCTCCAAGAGGTCCATGCTGCCAAAAGAGGTCCTAGAGGACAAGTTTACTTTGATCAAAGATCTGTATCTCTTTTGTAGGCGACTAACTCTTCAAGTTCTTTTCAAGAAACCGGAGGTCATCGACTCTTTGGAACCGGATGAACAGCAGGTTTTTCGTGACTTGTTGCTGTGACGCCCTGGCCCCCAGGGGTCACAGGTAACATCACACACACATACCCCATCCCTTGTGAGGACAATCCGTCACCCGAAAGGGAGACCTGATGCCTCCCTCAGGGCAAGTAGAGCACACCAGATGGGCGGAGCCAGGCGGAGTGAGTGCCACCGCCAAGGGCCAAGCACCCGACGGGCCAGCGCCTGCGGGCAACCGAAGGCTCTTCCGGCAGCTAAACGCCGTGGAGCGGGCTACCACTGTCTAGGCAGGGGAGCCGAAAAGTGAACAAAAGGTGCAAGGGAAAGGGGCCGCCATCAGCCTCACAAGGGACACAGGCAGCCGGCTGCGGGACTCGACCATCAACGAACTTTGGTTTACCAGTGACTCTGAGTGCAAATTTATCGTGAGTACATCAGTGCCACTGGGGCACGGCACCGCACCGCAGCGCGGCACCTTGCACCACGACACCCAACATCGCCTGTCCCACCACCGGGCCCCGGGACACACCGCCCCTGCCCACGGACGGGTTAACACCAAGGCTGCGCCACAACACCGTGCCCCGGGAGCCCCCGCCATCATCCGCAGCGGTGGTGCCAGCTATCACCACGACCCGTGGGTGGCGTCACGACTCAACCCGCTCCACAGTCCCACCACCTCCCCTCTAACAGAGCGACGTGGCCCCCGGTCCGGGAGGCGCTCGAGCCACCGACGCGTACCCGAGCCCGAATTCGAGCAGCTCAGCGGCTGCAGCCGAGCCCCTCTCAGGGCGGTACATTGGAACTATTGCAGGAGAATGACAATGACACCAGCAGGGGTAAGTTTCCTTATAAGAACAAATCTTGTGTTACCCCCTCATTCTCCATTGCACCATCAATTAAATTGTTTTTTGGGTTGGTTAAAACCGACTTTCTGGATCTACCAGTTGGCAACCCTAGGGCCCCCAATATTACCATCCAAGAGAAGAAGGCCATTAACAACCTTAAGACCAACAGTAATTTGGTCATTAAGGAGGCAGATAAAGGGGGCAATGTAGTGATTTCGCCCATAAACATGTACTTAGAGGAGGCCTATAGGCAACTGAACAACTCTGCTTATTATATCAAGTTGCCTTCGAATCCGACTGCCCCCTTTATGGCAAGATTCCATCGCTTCATGAATACCGCGCATCAAGTTGGCATCATCTCTACGGATGAGAAAAAATTCATGTGGGTGGAACACCCTATCATTCCGACTTTTTACATGCTGCCCAAAATTCATAAGTCCGCCACCTCGCCACCGGGAAGACCCATTGTTGTCAGCATAGGACTGCATGCATGCGGTCTCCTATTTTCTAGACGACCAGGTACGTTCTGACCGCATGCATGATTCCTTCCTCATTGACCTATTGGATTTCCTGCATAAGCATAATTATTTCTTGTTCGATAGAAACTTTTATAGACAAGTTTTGGGATTCGCAATGGGAGTTCGCTGTGCGCCGCCTTTCGCCATCCTATTTTAGGTTGGTGGGAAGCTACCCAGGTCTTTCCATTGGACATTTTTTGTAGCAAAGTTTGTCATTGGTATCGTTATATCGATGACATATTCTTTATATGGTTGGGAACAAAAGAAGAATGTGATGACTTCATTACATCTCTGAATGAGAATTCTTATAATATCTTTTTGACCCACCATTTTTCGTCTACTACAGTGCCTTTTTTGGATCTACTAATTTTGAATAGGGGAGACCATCTAATGACGACTCTGTTCAGAAAACAAATGGCCACCAACAGTCTTCTTGAATTTCATAGCTTGCATCCACATCATGTGAAGAACAGTGTACCAACGGGTCACTATCTTCGCATTAGGCGCAATTGCTCAGAGGACCATGACTTCCACCAACAGGTGGCATTACTCACCAACAGGTTCCGCGCTCGTGGATATCCCAGGAGAGTGCTGTTCAAGGCATACCAACGGGCCTCGTCATAGACACAAGCCTCCCTAATCAAGACCACTGTTACGGGGGGACCGGCAGATTAGGACCAGGGGGTATATATCCTAATCGTCAGTCGGGGCCCACCGTGCTCCAGATGACAAAGGAGCTGCTGGCACCTGAGGGTTAGGCGGAGACTATACAGCTGGATGGCTCTGAGATAACCCAGGAACTCTGGGAACCGGTCACGTGTGTTTGGACACGTCAGACCGGACAACAACCCGATTAGCGTTTTGGTGCACCTAGCGCTACACCAACCACGTGTGCAGGAAACACGTCAGGCCGGGTGGTAACCAGGTAGCGTTGACCGGAAGACCGCCACGAAAGTGCCCTGTCGGCCACGTGTGTAGGACACGTCAGGCCGAGCGGTCCTCCGATTAGCGTTTCTGGCCACCTCTCGACTGGCCACGTGTGTGTAGGACACGTCAGGCCAGATGGGTACACCAGTAGCGTTGACCGGGAAGCCGAGGAGGATAAGGAACACCCTGTTAACTCCACAGGGGTCCTGGGGTACGCTGTCCGTGCGCGTAGGGGGCACAACCGGACAGGTGGCGCAGCAGGTGCGTTGTCCGTGTGCGTAGGGGGCACAATCGGACAGGTGGCGCAACAGGTGCGTTGTCCGTGTGCGTAGGGGGCACAATCGGACAGGAAGCACAGCAGCCGCAGCCCAGTTAACGCCACTGGGCTGCTATAGCAAGACTGGAACGGCAGGAGGGAAGCACGGCGCCTGACCCTGATGTGCCGAGCCACGAATCTTGGCGTGACAGGCACCGTTCGCCTAACCCTACCTACTGCTTCCCAACATAGGCTTATGCCGCAATGAGGCTCTAACATGGAGGTGTGCTCTGACTGAGCAAAAGTGAAGACTGCGCACCTCCATGTTGTCTCCAGCCCCTTTTATAACCTGGGTCCGCCCCAAACCCAGGGTGGAACCACCAAGGTCCAATAGCAGAGTGCTATGTCATCAGTGATGTCACATGCGACCTATCCGGAACCGCCACGTCATTGATGACCTCATGGCAGCCACGCCCCAAACACTTCACCAGTCATCGTCTGACGACCAATACTGAGGTGCCAGATCATAGGGGCGGGCCTCTGCGAGCCAGTCCGGAGTTGCCACGTCATCAGGACACCTGACACCCTCTGCCCTATCAGGACCTGCCACCTCACAGACATGCTCAGTGAGGTCCTTACCAGACCTAGCCTCTGATGCACTAAGTGCCTGAGCATGCTCAGTAGCCTGAGCCACAGGCTTAGAAAGCAGACTATCAGTTTGAGCATGCTCAGTAGGCACATCCCAGAACTTAGACACAGCACGAAGTTCAAGTACCTGTGCAAAGAGGCTGTTAGGGTTAATTGTGGGAGCATGCTCAGTAGCCTGAACTGTGGACTTAGTCTCAGACATAACACAAACAGGCTGAGCATGCTCACTAGGCAAAACACCGGGCTTAGACTCTGGCTGGGGTAAATCGGTGCACGCATGCGCAGTAGCCGCCTCTCCACACTTAGACGTGGTGGAAGGAACAGCCAACTGGATGACCCGAGGCACGGTCAAGAACGGCAGCCGGCGCCTGGGCGCAACAGGAACCGCAGCAGGCTGCTTGCGGCTATGGCGGCGCCGGTTCGTAACAACCACCTCGAAGTACATTGATGGAAAGGTGAGGTTCATTACCACTTTTAATGACTAGTGGGGAAAAATAAAAAGTATACTGCAAAACCGTTGGTCAGTGCTAACTCTGGATACACAAACATCTGATATGGTACACCAATATCCCCAGATTACAGCACGACAGGCCCCGAACGTGAGAGATCTCATCACAAGAAGCCACTTCGTGAGACCCTTGACCAGGCTCAATCGTGGTATTGTTTTGAGCGGGTCATTTCCCTGTGGTGAATGTAACATCTGCAGTCATATGTACCCAACGCCTAATCATTTCAACTACCAACAAGGTACCAAGAACCATGCCCTTACTGGTTATATAAATTGCAAAACCCGGAATGTCATCTACTGTTTAGTATGCCCTTGTGATCTAGTGTACATGGGACAGACAACACAGGAACTCCGTAAGAGGATCCAAAAACACTTTTCGATGATTAACCTTGCACCATCAGACGTGAGGAAGGACAAATCTATTACCCCAGTTGCTACCCACTTTATGGTTCATCATCGGAGTAGCACATCAAATATACGTGTCTTTGGTCTGCAGAAATATATTGGTAATTGCAGGGGAGGCGTGTGCTCTAAATGGTTGTTACAACAGGAATCCAAATGGATTTTCAACCTGCACTCTGTTTCCCCTGCAGGCCTCAATGAGGAGCTTCTGTTTACGGGATTCCTCGGCCAGTACAGTATTCATATACATGTATATGTTCCAGTCCATATTGGAATAAGAATATAAAAATAATAATAAAAAACCTTCGGGTTACTACATATATGGGAACTCTGTGACTTTCATGATCTGCACCACTTGTGGCCATCCTTTTGATATTATGATATTACGTTTTTCTCCGGGCAGTTTGGACATCTTGGAACCTCATGGAACTTCCTTCAAGGCTGGATTCTTGATGTCCTCTAGGACCTCTTTTGGCAGCATGGACCTCTTGGAGCCCTATGGAACATCTGTTATAGCTGGATTTGTCGGCCTTTAGGACCTTTCCTGAGTTGGTCGTCGATGGCCCTCCTTTTCGTCTATTTGCATCCCACATGCACTTCTCTTTGTTGCCTATGGTTCCACATATGCATATTCCCCCCATCCTTTTTTTTTCTGGGGATGAGTTTTCATCTGAAGGATCCATTGAATTTGACTCTCACTGGACATTATGACTTGTCTGGCCCTTAAGCTTTATGGCTATCTTACGTATTTCCTTTAAGCAGTATTCTATGGACTATTCTCCTTATACCAAGGGATATTGGTTCTGTTCATTTTTACATATAATGTTTTGAAAAAATCTTGGTCCTTAAATTGAATTACACATGTATATCAAATTGCTGCATAAATGTTTAATTCCCTTCCTTTCCAGGGGTCCTCGTGCAGTGTTGGTCCTTGCAGGAATTTCACGGCTATATGTATATATCTTTTGCTGGCTCTCCATTAAATATTGTTTACATATGTAACTGTATATATTATATTTTACAGGCCATCTAGCCACTTTCATTAATTCTTGTTGTGGTTTGATGGCTTTGTAACGTGGCACTATTTTTTGGCCACGCTATATTTCCAATTCTAGCAGTTTTGGTTTGCTTTCTATAAATATTATGGCTAATTAGACATCGTTAGCACGGGTTACCTGACCCCCTAGGGCTACTGCAGGTTTACCATGCTTACACACTTATGACTGTAAGTGAATTCCCCCCTATTCCCCCCTTCCCGCTCCCTCTGCTTTGGAGGCGCTTGTCCTGATCGCACCAGCGGTGCCTTTTTCCTCTTTTCTCTTTTTGTATACATGCACATCGCGCTTGTGCCAACGAATATTATATACGGGCACTACTGTGCACTTCCCCGTTCACCTTCTATGTGCACCGCGCTTGCGAATATAACGCATTGATACTATTTTGAGCCTCCTTACTTGCCGTCCATGCATACTGCCCATGCGCCCGCGTTTAACATTATACACATGGTCCGGACCGCGCCAGCGTCATGACACAGGTGACACTACTTACAGTGCCTACAAGTAGTCTTCAACCCCCTGCAGATTTAGCAGGTTTGATAAGATGCAAATAAGTAAGAGCCTGCAAACTTCAAACAAGAGCAGGATTTATTAACAGATGCATAAATCTTACAAACCAACAAGTTATGTTGCTCAGTTAAATTTTAATAAATTTTCAACATAAAAGTGTGGGTCAATTATTATTCAACCCCTAGGTTTAATATTTTGTGGAATAACCCTTGTTTGCAATTACAGCTAATAATCGTCTTTTATAACACCTGATCAGGCCGGCACAGGTCTCTGGAGTTATCTTGGCCCACTCCTCCATGCAGATCTTCTCCAAGTTATCTAGGTTCTTTGGGTGTCTCATGTGGACTTTAATCTTGAGCTCCTTCCACAAGTTTTCAATTGGGTTAAGGTCAGGAGACTGACTAGGCCACTGCAACACCTTGATTTTTTCCCTCTTGAACCAGGCCTTGGTTTTCTTGGCTGTGTGCTTTGGGTCGTTGTCTTGTTGGAAGATGAAATGACGACCCATCTTAAGATCCTTGATGGAGGAGCGGAGGTTCTTGGCCAAAATCTCCAGGTAGTCCGTGCTATCCATCTTCCCATGGATGCGGACCAGATGGCCAGGCCCCTTGGCTGAGAAACAGCCCCACAGCATGATGCTGCCACCACCATGCTTGACTGTAGGGATGGTATTCTTGGGGTCGTATGCAGTGCCATCCAGTCTCCAAACGTCACGTGTGTGGTTGGCACCAAAGATCTTGATCTTGGTCTCATCAGACCAGAGAACCTTGAACCAGTCTGTCTCAGAGTCCTCCAAGTGATCATGAGCAAACTGTAGACGAGCCTTGACATGACGCTTTGAAAGTAAAGGTACCTTACGGGCTCGTCTGGAACGGAGTCCATTGCGGTGGAGTACGTTACTTATGGTATTGACTGAAACCAATGTCCCCACTGCCATGAGATCTTCCCGGAGCTCCTTCCTTGTTGTCCTTAGGTTAGCCTTGACTCTTCGGACAAGCCTGGCCTCGACACGGGTGGAAACTTTCAAAGGCTGTCCAGACCGTGGAAGGCTAACAGTAGTTCCATAAGCCTTCCACTTCCGGATGATGCTCCCAACAGTGGAGACAGGTAGGCCCAACTCCTTGGAAAGGGTTTTGTACCCCTTGCCAGCCTTGTGACCCTCCACGATCTTGTCTCTGATGGCCTTGGAATGCTCCTTTGTCTTTCCCATGTTGACCATGTATGAGTGCTGTTCACAAGTTTGGGGAGGGTCTTAATTAGTCAGAAAAGGCTGGAAAAAGAGATAATTAATCCAAACATGTGAAGCTCATTGTTCTTTGTGCCTGAAATACTTCCTAATACTTTAGGGGAACCAAACAGAATTCTGGTGGTTTGAGGGGTTGAATAATAAATGACCCTCTGAATAAACTTTTCACAATTTAAAAAAAAAAATAAAAAAAGAAATAACATTCTTGTTTGGTGCATTTCACACTTCCAGGCTGATCTACAGTCCAAATGTCACAATGCCAAGTTAATTCCGAATGTGTAAACCTGCTAAATCTGCAGGGGG
Source organism: Anomaloglossus baeobatrachus (assembly GCF_048569485.1). Lineage (NCBI taxonomy): Eukaryota > Metazoa > Chordata > Amphibia > Anura > Aromobatidae > Anomaloglossus > Anomaloglossus baeobatrachus. The sequence goes on along the minus strand of NC_134363.1, from coordinate 33,269,666 downwards.
TTGAATACTACTTGTAGGCACTGTACTTACCTTTAAATAGCCTTGTTTTCCAGTACACTTTTACTCTTCCTTTCCCTGACGAAGCCGCAGCAGCGGCGATACGCGTGGGATCTCCTGCGCACCCACCCTTTAATTGCCACGGTTTGTGGTTGCCTTGCTTCCACCAGCTCTTGCTGCAGGTCTCTATCCTTATCCTTCCTGGGTATGCTAACCCTAGGTGGGCTATTGGCTATCCTCCTGATCTGGGATTGAGACAAATACTATCTTATGCCTGTATGGGTTTGATTGGGCAGATTTTTGCTTAGGTTCCATCTGATTATATAGAGCACATATGATACTCTTCAGGCCATATTATCAGTTGCTATGTTTCTTGCATATATGCCTCTTCCATGCTTGGGCTGACTAGCCTTTTTGTGTTGCATAGAACCTGCTGTGATTTATGACGCCCGTACTGTTATTGCTTGCATATGTGAATATCTATACACTATACAATCCACTGTACGGGACTTCATGCATGCTATTTAGGTGGTTGCAGGCTTTTCTTATTCCCGTAGTATATATATAAATTGCAAGATTATAAGGGATTTTGACTTTATCTTAATACTAGCTGTACTACCCGGCTTCGCCCGGGTTAATAACTGCTGTTAACAAAATAGAATGTATTAACAAAAATATATTCTGCACACAAAAAACACAAAACAAATAGATATAAATGTAATTATAATGCCTACTCCCCCTCTGTATATCTCTCTCTCTCTCTCTACCTCTTTGTCTGTCTGTCTCTTTCCCTGTCTGTCTCTGACTGTCTCTGTCTCTTGCTCCGTCTGTCTCAATCTCTTTCCCTGTCTGTCTATCTCTGTCTCTTTCCCTCTTTTTCCCTGTCTGTCTCTTTCCCTCTCTTTCCCTGTCTGTTTCTTTCCCTCTGTCTCTTTCCCTGTGTCTGTCTCTTTACCTGTCTTTGTCTGTCTCTTACCCTGTCTGTCTCTTTCCCTTTCTTTCCCTGTCTGTTTCCCTGTGTCTGTCTCTGTCTCTTTGTCTGTGTTTGTCTTTTTACCTGTCTGTGTCTGTCTCTTAACCTGTCTCTCTCTTTCCCTCTCTTTCCCTGTCAGTCTGTCTCTTTGTCTGTCTCTTTGTGTCTGTCTCTTACCCTGTCTATGTCTGTCTCTTTCCCTGTCTGTGTCTGTCTCTTTCCCTGTCAGTCTGTCTCTTTGTCTGTCTCTTTGTGTCTGTCTCTTACCCTGTCTGTGTCTGTCTCTTATCCTGTGTGTGTCTGTCTCTTTCCCTGTCTGTGTCTGTCTCTTTCCCTGGCTGCATTGTGACACACCAACATTCCATATAAGGGCGTGGCTGCACATTCTTTTGAAGTTCTGGTGGCACTGTGGCTCCCAGCTCCATTCGCTTTAATGGAGGCAGGTTTTTTGGCGAATAACTGTAAAGCGCAGGGTTACAATTTCCCCTCAAAACATAGCCTATGACGCTCTCGGGGTCCAGACGTGTGAGTGTGCAAATGTTTGTGGCTGTAGCCGCGACGGTGCAGATGCCAATCCCGGACATACACACACACACACACACACACACACACACACACACACACACAGACACACACACACACACACAGACACACACACACACACACACACACACATTCAGCTTTATATATTAGATAATATCTGTGGGTGCCTGGTTTTGGCAGTATGTTCTTGTTTTAATTGTTTTTATAGTGTACAAGTGTACTTAAATAAAGGTGTTAAATTTATATCTAGGTTGTGCGGTCATGTGCAATGTCTTTTTCCTCTTGTCTTCTGATAATTATTTTTCATTGCATTTCCAGCAACTTTCTTTTTAAACATATGCTGTTGTATTGCACTCCTCTTTCCTTCCTTCTTCATTTCCGTGACCCTAGCGATATCTCGTTAGCAATGTCGCTGCGTGTAAAGTGGCCTTTAGATATTGGGATTGGGTCATGTGGTTTCTGGCAATAGAAGGTCACAGCGCTTGGTTGCGCAAAATGCTCCCTGACCTTCTATTGTTTCTGCTGTCAGTATTCATTGTAATAGATAGCTTTCCTGATGGATTAATCTCTCTCCCTTTAGGATCCAGCAGGAGCTCGTCTTCCCTCCAGCTGCTTGATCATCAGTATTCTCTTGATGCTTAAATACTCCCTTCTTCCCTGGACTGGTGCTGGTGATATTATTCAGTTAATTATAGCTCTAGTTGCAAGCAGGAGGCTTGCTTTCATCTGTAGTATTGTTGCTGAACTCTTACTATGATAAGTAGTTCATGCTTTTTCCCCCATATGTCCTCTTTGTGTCTTCCTTTAACGTTTAGTGGTGTTGATGAAGAGCTCATCCCACCCGCTCCCTATTTAGGGTCCAGCACCAGGGTTACCTAGGGTCAGGTATCCAACTTGCTGCATAGGTGCGGAACCTATCTAGGCTGGTGAGGGACCCCAGGAACCAGCAGTAGGTTTAGTCAGAGGTCACCATCTCCCCCTTCCCTTACCTTTCACCGCTTGCTTGGTACTTCCGCGTACCTAGCGTGACATTTGGTCTTTGTAATAAAGAGCTGATCTGTTCCAGACTGAGACATACTGTATAACTGTGCCAGAGATTTCACTGCAGACACTTCTCACTCCTGGAAAACCAGAGAGAAGGAGGTTGGTGTATGCAAAATTTACACAGCAACAGTAGATGATCCCAAGGGTGCACCCTAATTAGCATATGGATAGAAAAAAACGTTTTATGGTAAAGGAAGCGATTTAAAACACTATGAGCTTTTGATGTTGCAAATTATTTACAGCATTTCTGCATCTGCAAAGTTTTTAGCAACGATTCCATAGAGGAGTACAAGCCGCCTGCTTGAATGAACTGAAAATATCACCAGCAACAGTCCAAGGAAGGAAGGGAGGGGTATATAAGCACCGAGAGAATGCTGATGATCAGTAGCTGGGTGGAAAGGGAGATCCTGTTGGGTCCAAAAGGGAGAGATAAATCCAGCAGGAAAGCTACCTACAGTTAGGTCCAGAAATATTTGGACAGTGACACAATTTTCGCGATTTGCGCTCTGCATGCCACCACATTGGATTTGAAATGAAACCTCTACAACAGAATTCAAGTGCAGATTGTAACGTTTAATTTGAAGGTTTGAACAAAAATATCTGATAGAAATTGTAGGAATTGTACACATTTCTTTACTAACACTCCACATTTTAGGAGGTCAAAAGTAATTGGACAAATAAACCAAACCCAAACAAAATATTTTTATTTTCAATATTTTGTTGCGAATCCTTTGGAGGCAATCACTGCCTTAAGTCTGGAACCCATGGACATCACCAAACGCTGGGTTTCCTCCTTCTTAATGCTTTGCCAGGCCTTTACAGCCGCAGCCTTCAGGTCTTGCTTGTTTGTGGGTCTTTCCGTCTTAAGTCTGGATTTGAGCAAGTGAAATGCATGCTCAATTGGGTTAAGATCTGGTGATTGACTTGGCCATTGCAGAATGTTCCACTTTTTTGCACTCATGAACTCCTGGGTAGCTTTGGCTGTATGCTTAGGGTCATTGTCCATCTGTACTATGAAGCGCCGTCCGATCAACTTTGCGGCATTTGGCTGAATCTGGGCTGAAAGTATATCCCGGTACACTTCAGAATTCATCCGGCTACACTTGTCTGCTGTTATGTCATCAATAAACACAAGTGACCCAGTGCCATTGAAAGCCATGCATGCCCATGCCATCACGTTGCCTCCACCATGTTTTACAGAGGATGTGGTGTGCCTTGGATCATGTGCCGTTCCCTTTCTTCTCCACACTTTTTTCTTCCCATCATTCTGGTACAGGTTGATCTTTGTCTCATCTGTCCATAGAATACTTTTCCAGAACTGAGCTGGCTTCATGAGGTGTTTTTCAGCAAATGTAACTCTGGCCTGTCTATTTTTGGAATTGATGAATGGTTTGCATCTAGATGTGAACCCTTTGTATTTACTTTCATGGAGTCTTCTCTTTACTGGTGACTTAGAGACAGATACACCTACTTCACTGAGAGTGTTCTGGACTTCAGTTGATGTTGTGAACGGGTTCTTCTTCACCAAAGAAAGTATGCGGCGATCATCCACCACTGCTGTCATCTGTGGATGCCCAGGCCTTTTTGAGTTCCCAAGCTCACCAGTCAATTCCTTTTTTCTCAGAATGTACCCGACTGTTGATTTTGCTACTCCAAGCATGTCTCCTATCTCTCTGATGGATTTTTTCTTTTTTTTCAGCCTCAGGATGTTCTGCTTCACCTCAATTGAGAGTTCCTTAGACCGCATGTTGTCTGGTCACAGCAACAGCTTCCAAATGCAAAACCACACACCTGTAATCAACCCCAGACCTTTTAACTACTTCATTGATTACAGGTTAACGAGGGAGACACCTTCAGAGTTAATTGCAGCCCTTAGAGTCCCTTGTCCAATTACTTTTGGTCCCTTGAAAAAGAGGAGGCTATGCATTACAGAGCTATGATTCCTAAACCCTTTCTCCGATTTGGATGTGAAAACTCTCATATTGCAGCTGGGAGTGTGCACTTTCAGCCCATATTATATATATAATTGTATTTCTGAACATGTTTTTGTAAACAGCTAAAATAACAAAACTTGTGTCACTGTCCAAATATTTCTGGACCTAACTGTGTACCAATGAACACTGACAGCAGGAACAATACAAAGTCAGGGAGCATTCTGCGCAGCCAAACGCTGCAACCTTCTATTTCCAGAAACCACAAGACTTTCTGTCATCCATTACATAAGGTTGGAACTTTTTTGCCATAATTCTATGCATCACTAAAAGACCACCATACCCACAGTGAAGCATGATGGAGGCAGCATTATACATTGGGACGGATTATTAGCAGATGGAACTGGAGCTTTAGTCAAGATGGAGGGAATTCTGAACAGTTCCAAATATCAGCCAATTTTGCATCAAAACTTTCAGGCATGTGCTTAAATGCTGGTGCCCTCCCTCTTCAAAGGTGATAACCAGTTCACATTGCCAGATACAGCTGCTTTAAAAAATACAACACAGCTGATGACATCTGTGGCACCCTGGACAAGCCAGGACGTCACAGGTACTACAACAACACACCCCACATCCCGGCTAGGCACACCGAAGTCAGATTAGTCTTGGAGAGTGAAGTGGTAGTAGAGGAGACTGACCGTGTCCGGGTGTGTGGCCCTGGCACATACAGCAAGGTTGGCAGACAGTGGTGACCGTCTGCAGGAGAGGCTGATTGAAGTGAACCGTAAGGACCGGGGACGGGCGGTGGCCCGCCGGTACCGGATCGGGGAGCGAAGAGAAGCCAGCACCATTCGGCAGGGCTTACGGACCCCGACCAGGCTAGGAGTCGCCGTAAAACCGGTCAAATCCGTTAGCGAAGGGAACCTCCGGGGTTTCCCAGCAGTCAAGACCCGATTGAAGGCAACCGCTCAAACCGTGAAGGGAAATACAGTCACCGCCAAGGCTACAGTTCCCAGGGCCAGAGCTTGCGGGCAAAAGGGGCTCCCCCAGCATCCATCCAAGCTGGGGAGCGGGTTACCGGTGGGAAGCCATTGGAACCGTGAACACAACACAGGTGCAGGGAAAGGCAGTCACCACCAACCTACCGGGAGAGCTACCGCAGCCGTCTGTGGGGCCCGTCCATCCAGCCGTTTGTTTTACCGGAGACTTTGCATTCATCATTGGCTGAGTGAATACGACCGTGCCGTGCGGCACAGCGCTGCCCCCGCGACCCTGCACCTCACCAGGCCCCGTAGCCCGCCTGCCATCCCTCCCTCACCAGGCCCCGGGACAACCAACCCCCTACCCACGGAGGGGAGAAAACAACATCCAAGCTGCTCCCTGTCACCGCTCCCGGGATCCCCGTCCAGAGCAGCGGTGGTGCCACAACCTCACCACAACAGTGGGTGACGTCACGGACAATATCTCTAACCAAACTACCCCCTTTCACTCACGGGCGAGGAGCGCCGCTCGAGTCCCCGGGATCCGGCCCACCGCTCGAGCCACCGACCGAGCAGCAGCAGCCGGACCCGAGCAGTGGGTGAGCGCAGCGTCCCTTCCTCCGCCCGCGACAACTTGGCGTCACAAACAGGATCTTACCGCTCTGCCGTCTGGTAGAGGTGCGCCTTGTGACCGCCGGAGGTGTCCGGCCGAAAATTTTGAGAAGCCGCCATTTTAGGCGCGAAAAGTCCCCGCTCGAGCGTCTTCCCGAGTAGTGGAGGCGCGAAAGCCGAAACGCCGCCCCTGTAGAGGAGGAGCCGGAAAAAGACTAAGGGGGAACGGGATGGAAGATGTTGGCTCCCGAGTTTGATGCTAACCCCACGCCGACCGATGGAGAGGTGGCGCCCGCGGGGGCAGAGGATGGCGAGATGGCTGTAGCCCCTACTCCGGTCGCAGGAGCAGCGGGCCCCGAGAATGCGGCAGTAATCCCCGCACGGCAGCTGAAAGCGGCCCGCCTGCCGCAGGGAGGATGGCTGCCCCGGCAATCCGCCCGACCGTGACAGGAGTGGCGGCCGGCGCGGAAGACCCAGGGGGCGCCAGCTCGGGACAGGAGACGACAGATGGAGGTAGCTTAGGGAAAGATACGGAGTCCCTGTCAAAAGATGAGACCCCGCTCGTCATTCGCGCCTTCGGAGACACGTGGGTGGCGTGCTGCAGGTACTGCCGGCAACTGGGGCACTTTGCAGGTCAGTGCCCTGCAAATGGGCGGCCTTGACGTAAGAAAAGTTAGAGCATGGTAGCGGTTCTCGGTTACCTTGCTGTCGGTCCCCATTGGGACTCTGCTGACATTCCAGACGGCCCTCAAGGCTAAGGAGTCCGGTTGGAGGAGCAGTCGTACCCGCATCATCGTCAGCTGAAAATGGAGTCCTGTGGGACAGTGTCACCCCTGTGTGAGGGTGGCGTTGGGGGCTCGTGCTGTTCGATGGCGGACTGTGGGAAAGCTGCAGGAGGAAGCTGTACCGGAGCCAGGTGTTGTGGATGGCCCCTGGGACCCAGCTGACAGTCCCCGTTGGGACCCTACGGCAAGTCTCCGTTAGGACCCTACAGTTTTGTTTGTGGTAGCCCGTTGGCTACAAAGCACTGTTGTCCCCGTAGGGACTTCCTGCAAACCGTTGCGTAAGGGACTTTTTACAGACAAGCCCGAGAACTGGCAGGGCAACCACAAACTTAGTGGGATGTAAATAAAAATGTTTTGGCTTGATACCGTTACCGCCTCAGGAGAGGCTGATTTGGGAGGATCGGCCTGGAGGAAAGAGATGGCCCAGGCCCGCCACTACCGTAACCGGTGGCGATCCTCCGGGGGTTCAGGGGTCCCCATGGACGCGGGTCCCCTGAAAGAGACCGTACCCGCTCGGTCAACCTGGTGATGGACTGGGGCAAGGGGTGCTGCCCACTTCTTAGGGGCAGCATCAGGGCCAGGTTGTTTGGGTGGGAGAAGAGCGGAAGCCGTTACCGTTTGCAACGTTTAAGTACTGTACCTCCCGTTAAGGGAAGTTTTATACAAAAGAAATGCTTGTTTTTACTGTTTTATATGTTTTACCCCTTTTCTACAGTTAACCAAAAATAAAACCGGTGATGGACGGGCAGCCCGCGGACGGTCTGCATTTTACTAAGGGGAAATGTGGCGCCCTGGACAAGCCAGGACGTCACAGGTACTACAACAACACACCCCACACCCCAGCTAGGCACACCGAAGTCAGATTCGTCTTGGAGAGTGAAGTGGTAGTAGAGGAGACTGACCGTGTCTGGGTGTGTGGCCCGGGCACATACAGCAAGGTTGGCAGACGGTGGTGACTGTCTGCAGGAGAGGCTGATTGAAGTGAACCGTAAGGACCGGGAATGGGTGGTGGCCCGCCGGTACCGGATCGGGGAGCAAAGAGAAGCCAGCACCATTCGGCAGGGCTTAAAGACCCGGACCAGTCTAGGAGTCGCCGTAAAACCGGTCAAATCCGTTAGCGAAGGGAACCTCCGGGGTTTCCCAGCAGTCAAGACCCGATTGAAGGCAACCGCTCAAACCGTGAAGGGAACTACAGTCACCGCCAAGGCTACAGTTCCCAGGGCCAGAGCTTGCGGGCAAAAGGGGCTCCCTCAGCATCCATCCAAGCTGGGGAGCGGGTTACCGGTGGGAAGCCATTGGAACCGTGAACCCAACACAGGTGCAGGGAAAGGCAGTCACCACCAACCTACCGGGAGAGCTACCGCAGCCGTCTGTGGGACCCATCCATCCAGCCGTTTGTTTTACCGGAGACTTTGCATTCATCATTGGCTGAGTGAGTACCACCGTGCCGTGCGGCACAGCGCTGCCCCTGCGACCCTGCACCTCACCAGGCCCCGTAGCCCGCCTGCCATCCCTCCCTCACCGGGCCCCGGGACAACCAACCCCCTACCCACGGAGGGGAGAAAACAACATCCAAGCTGCTCCCTGTCACCGCTCCCGGGATCCCAGTCCAGAGCAGCGGTGGTGCCACAACCTCACCACAACCGTGGGTGGCGTCACGGACAATATCCCTAAACGAAACCACCCCCTTTCACTCACGGGCGAGGAGCGCCGCTCGAGTCCCCGGGATCCAGCCCACCGCTCGAGCCACCACCGAGCAGCAGCAGCCGGACCCGAGCAGTGGGTGAGCGCAGCGTCCCCTCCTCCGCCCGCGACGTAGCAGAGACGTAGTTGTGGCGCCCCTGACATGTCAGGTGCCACATGGTATTACATCTAGTCATAGATACAATGCTCACCACAGTTTCCTGGAATACTAATTAAAAGTTAACAAACAAACACACACAGTTATGTCCTTTTCTTTCCAAACTGGGTGACAGGTGTGAAGCCCCTCACCTGCAGCGATCGCCTCCGGGACTTCAGGGACTTCTCTCCACCTCCAGGGACGCCGCAGGGTCTTCACGTGCTGGAAATCTTCTGGCAACAGGAACGTCAGGTTAACTTCAATGGGAATCGTGACGCCACTCTCGGTTTTTGCGGTCAGGATGAGGGGTGACCGCCACTGCAGTTTAGCGAGAGTCTGGGGCTGATGGTAAACTCAGTCTGGTATTATGGTCTCCCGAGAGTGAGGGGGGCTTGGGTGTAGGTGCGTGAAGAACCACAGGTCGCAGAAGAACTCACACACAGGCAGCAATGTCTTTCAGGGTTTTTACTCACCTTCAGATGGTAGAGTGAGGCTTTGACGAACCAGGTGGAAACAGGTATCCTTCAGGCTGATCCAGGGGTGACTGCTGACTCACCTTCCTAGCCCTTCTTGTTTGGGGTGACCCCGACCTGTAGTACTGCGGGAATCACCCAGGGAAGTCGCAACTGCCGTTCTCCCCTTTCTGGCCCGTTTGCTGGCAGCGTGGACCAAGTAAAGAAATGGCTTCTTGCCCCGTCTCACTTATGGGCCCCCTAGTTGCTGCTGATGCTGCGGACTCTGTGTAGGTTAGTGAGGCACATCCAGCACCCTCACCAGCAGGTTTAGCAGACCGAATACTTGGTTTGTTGCTCTAGGGCAGACCTGGGCAAGGGGCGGCCCGCGGGCCACATCCGGCCCGCCTGCTCTCTGTGACCGGCCCGTCCGTCTTCAGCCGGTGCAGTGGAGCCGGGCTGCAGCGTGCCGAGCAGGAAGAGATCCTGTGCAGGTCCGCACTCCGCACAGTCAGTGCAGGCAGCGGAACGCAGGAGTCTTTCCTCTGTTCCCTGCCGGCACTAATTGTCAGTGACACACGCGCGCGCTCTGACGTTGTCAGTACTGCGCTGCGTGTGTCATTTCAAAAATTCCCGCCGGGCAGGAGAAGAAGCAGCACAGCAGAGGAATAATTCATCTTGCAGGACCTGCGATGATGTCACGCCCATGTGACTGTGTGGGAGGAGACACAGGATGCCGGGCAGAAAGCAAAGATAGTGAATCCTGAAGGAGATGTGGACACATGATGACTGGTAATGAGAAAAGAGGGGACATGAGGGGGAGGGGGGCTGCAGGGTGAGTGCATATGAGGGAAGATGGAGCTGCAGGGTGAGTGGTATATGAGGGAAGATGGAGTTGCAGGGTGAGTGGCATATGAGGGAAGATGGAGTTGTAGGGTAAGGGGCATATGTGGGAAGATGGAGTTGCAGGGTGAGTGCATATGAGGGAAGATGGAGTTGCAGGGTGAGTGCATATGAGGGAAGATGGAGCTGCAGGGTGAGTGGCATATGAGGGAAGATGGAGTTGTAGGGTAAGGGGCATATGTGGGAAGATGGAGTTGCAGGGTGAGTGCATATGAGGGAAGATGGAGCTGCAGGGTGAGTGGCATATGTGGGAAGATGGTGTTGCAGGGTGAGTGGCATATGAGGGAAGATGGAGTTGCAGGGTGAGTGGCATATGAGGGAAGATGGAGTTGCAGGGTGAGTGCATATGAGGGAAGATGGAGTTGCAGGGTGAGTGCATATGTGGGAAGATGGAGTTGCAGGGTGAGTGGCATATGAGGGAAGATGGAGTTGCAGGGTGAGTGGCATATGAGGGAAGATGGAGCTGCAGGGTGAGTGGCATATGAGGGAAGATGGAGTTGCAGGGTGAGTGGCATATGTGGGAACATGGAGCTGCAGGGTGAGTGGCATATGAGGGAAGATGGAGTTGCAGGGTGAGTGGCATATGAGGGAAGATGGAGTTGCAGGGTGAGTGGCATATGTGGGAAGATGGAGTTGCAGGGTGAGTGGCATATGTGGGAAGATGGAATTGCAGGGTGAGGGGCATATGAGGGAAGATGGAGTTGCAGGGTGAGTGGCATATGTGGGAAGATGGAGTTGCAGGGTGAGGGGCATATGTGGGAAGATGGAGTTGCAGGGTGAGTGGCATATGTGGGAAGATGGAGTTGCAGGGTGAGTGGCATATGAGGGAAGATGGAGTTGCAGGGTGAGTGCATATGAAGGAAGATGGAGTTGCAGGGTGAGTGGCATATGAAGGAAGATGGAGTTGCAGGGTGAGGGGCATATGAGGGAAGATGGAGTTGCAGGGTGAGTGGCATATGAGGGAAGATGGAGTTGCAGGGTGAGGGGCATATGAGGGAAGATGGAGTTGCAGGGTGAGTGGCATATGTGGGAAGATGGAGTTGCAGGGTGAGTGGCATATGTGGGAAGATGGAGTTGCAGGGTGAGTGGCATATGTGGGAAGATGGAGTTGCAGGGTGAGTGGCATATGTGGGAAGATGGAGTTGCAGGGTGAGTGGCATATGAGGGAAGATGGAGTTGTAGGGTGAGGGGCATATGTGGGAAGATGGAGTTGCAGGGTGAGTGGCATATGAGGAAAGATGGAGCTGCAGGGTGAGTGGCATATGAGGGAAGATGGAGTTGTAGGGTGAGTGGCATATGAGGGAAGATGGAGTTGTAGGGTGAGTGGCATATGAGGGAAGATGGAGTTGCAGGGTGAGTGGCATATGTGGGAAGATGGAGTTGTAGGGTGAGTGGCATATGAGGGAAGATGGAGTTGTAGGGTGAGTGGCATATGAGGGAAGATGGAGTTGCAGGGTGAGTGGCATATGTGGGAAGATGGAGTTGTAGGGTGAGTGGCATATGAGGGAAGATGGAGCTGCAGGGTGAGTGGCATATGTGGGAAGATGGAGTTGTAGGGTGAGTGGCATATGAGGGAAGATGGAGTTGTAGGGTGAGTGGCATATGAGGAAAGATGGAGCTGCAGGGTGAGTGGCATATGAGGGAAGATGGAGTTGCAGGGTGAGTGGCATATGTGGGAAGATGGAGTTGTAGGGTGAGTGGCATATGAGGGAAGATGGAGTTGTAGGGTGAGTGGCATATGAGGGAAGATGGAGTTGCAGGGTGAGTGGCATATGTGGGAAGATGGAGCTGCAGGGTGAGTGGCATATGTGGGAAGATGGAGTTGCAGGGTGAGTGGCATATGAGGGAAGATGGAGTTGCAGGGTGAGTGGCATATGTGGGAAGATGGAGCTGCAGGGTGAGTGGCATATGAGGGAAGATGGAGTTGCAGGGTGAGTGGCATATGTGGGAAGATGGAGTTGTAGGGTGAGTGGCATATGAGGGAAGATGGAGTTGTAGGGTGAGTGGCATATGAGGAAAGATGGAGCTGCAGGGTGAGTGGCATATGTGGGAAGATGGAGTTGTAGGGTGAGTGGCATATGAGGGAAGATGGAGTTGTAGGGTGAGTGGCATATGAGGGAAGATGGAGTTGCAGGGTGAGTGGCATATGTGGGAAGATGGAGCTGCAGGGTGAGTGGCATAAGTGGGAAGATGGAGCTGCAGGGTGAGTGCATATGAAGGAAGATGGAGTTGCAGGGTGAGTGGCATATGAGGGAAGATGGAGTTGCAGGGTGAGGGGCATATGAGGGAAGATGGAGTTGCAGGGTGAGTGGCATATGTGGGAAGATGGAGTTGCAGGGTGAGTGGCATATGAGGGAAGATGGAGTTGTAGGGTGAGGGGCATATGTGGGAAGATGGAGTTGCAGGGTGAGTGGCATATGAGGGAAGATGGAGTTGCAGGGTGAGGGGCATATGAGGGAAGATGGAGTTGCAGGGTGAGTGGCATATGTGGGAAGATGGAGTTGCAGGGTGAGTGGCATATGAGGGAAGATGGAGTTGTAGGGTGAGGGGCATATGTGGGAAGATGGAGTTGCAGGGTGAGTGGCATATGAGGGAAGATGGAGTTGCAGGGTGAGTGCATATGAGGGAAGATGGAGTTGCAGGGTGAGTGGCATATGAGGGAAGATGGAGTTGTAGGGTGAGTGGCATATGAGGGAAGATGGAGTTGCAGGGTGAGTGGCATATGAGGGAAGATGGAGTTGCAGGGTGAGTGGCATATGAGGGAAGATGGAGTTGCAGGGTGAGTGGCATATGAGGGAAGATGGAGTTGCAGGGTGAGTGGCATATGAGGGAAGATGGAGCTGCAGGGTGAGTGCATATGAGGGAAGATGGAGTTGCAGGGTGAGTGGCATATGTGGGAAGATGGAGTTGCAGGGTGAGTGGCATATGTGGGAAGATGGAGTTGCAGGGTGAGTGGCATATGTGGGAAGATGGAGTTGCAGGGTGAGTGGCATATGTGGGAAGATGGAGTTGCAGGGTGAGTGGCATATGAGGGAAGATGGAGTTGTAGGGTGAGGGGCATATGTGGGAAGATGGAGTTGCAGGGTGAGTGGCATATGAGGAAAGATGGAGCTGCAGGGTGAGTGGCATATGAGGGAAGATGGAGTTGTAGGGTGAGTGGCATATGAGGGAAGATGGAGTTGTAGGGTGAGTGGCATATGAGGGAAGATGGAGTTGCAGGGTGAGTGGCATATGTGGGAAGATGGAGTTGTAGGGTGAGTGGCATATGAGGGAAGATGGAGTTGTAGGGTGAGTGGCATATGAGGGAAGATGGAGTTGCAGGGTGAGTGGCATATGTGGGAAGATGGAGTTGTAGGGTGAGTGGCATATGAGGGAAGATGGAGTTGTAGGGTGAGTGGCATATGAGGGAAGATGGAGCTGCAGGGTGAGTGGCATATGTGGGAAGATGGAGTTGTAGGGTGAGTGGCATATGAGGGAAGATGGAGTTGTAGGGTGAGTGGCATATGAGGAAAGATGGAGCTGCAGGGTGAGTGGCATATGTGGGAAGATGGAGTTGTAGGGTGAGTGGCATATGAGGGAAGATGGAGTTGTAGGGTGAGTGGCATATGAGGGAAGATGGAGTTGCAGGGTGAGTGGCATATGTGGGAAGATGGAGCTGCAGGGTGAGTGGCATATGTGGGAAGATGGAGTTGCAGGGTGAGTGGCATATGAGGGAAGATGGAGTTGCAGGGTGAGTGGCATATGTGGGAAGATGGAGCTGCAGGGTGAGTGGCATATGTGGGAAGATGGAGTTGTAGGGTGAGTGGCATATGAGGGAAGATGGAGTTGTAGGGTGAGTGGCATATGAGGGAAGATGGAGTTGTAGGGTGAGTGGCATATGAGGAAAGATGGAGCTGCAGGGTGAGTGGCATATGTGGGAAGATGGAGTTGTAGGGTGAGTGGCATATGAGGGAAGATGGAGTTGTAGGGTGAGTGGCATATGAGGGAAGATGGAGTTGCAGGGTGAGTGGCATATGTGGGAAGATGGAGCTGCAGGGTGAGTGGCATAAGTGGGAAGATGGAGCTGCAGGGTGAGTGCATATGAAGGAAGATGGAGTTGCAGGGTGAGTGGCATATGAGGGAAGATGGAGTTTCAGGGTGAGGGGCATATGAGGGAAGATGGAGTTGCAGGGTGAGTGCATATGAAGGAAGATGGAGTTGCAGGGTGAGTGGCATATGAGGGAAGATGGAGTTGCAGGGTGAGGGGCATATGAGGGAAGATGGAGTTGCAGGGTGAGTGGCATATGTGGGAAGATAGAGTTGTAGGGTGAGGGGCATATGAGGGAAGATGGAGTTGCAGGGTGAGTGGCATATGTGGGAAGATGGAGCTGCAGGGTGAGTGCATATGAGGGAAGATGGAGTTGCAGGGTGAGTGGCATATGAGGGAAGATGGAGTTGCAGGGTGAGTGGCATATGAGGGAAGATGGAGTTGTAGGGTGAGTGGCATATGAGGGAAGATGGAGTTGCAGGGTGAGTGGCATATGAGGGAAGATGGAGTTGCAGGGTGAGTGGCATATGAGGGAAGATGGAGTTGCAGGGTGAGTGGCATATGAGGGAAGATGGAGTTGCAGGGTGAGTGCATATGAGGGAAGATGGAGTTGCAGGGTGAGTGGCATATGTGGGAAGATGCAGTTGCAGGGTGAGTGGCATATGTGGGAAGATGGAGCTGCAGGGTGAGTGGCATATGAGGGAAGATGGAGTTGCAGGGTGATTGGCATATGTGGGAAGATGGAGCTGCAGGGTGAGTGCATATGAAGGAAGATGGAGTTGCAGGGTGAGTGGCATATGAGGGAAGATGGAGTTGCAGGGTGAGGGGCATATGAGGGAAGATGGAGTTGCAGGGTGAGTGGCATATGAGGGAAGATGGAGTTGCAGGGTGAGTGCATATGAGGAAAGATGGAGTTGCAGGGTGAGTGGCATATGAGGGAAGATGGAGTTGCAGGGTGAGGGGCATATGAGGGAAGATGGAGTTGCAGGGTGAGTGGCATATGTGGGAAGATGGAGTTGCAGGGTGAGTGGCATATGAGGGAAGATGGAGTTGTAGGGTGAGGGGCATATGTGGGAAGATGGAGTTGCAGGGTGAGTGGCATATGAGAGAAGATGGAGCTGCAGGGTGAGTGGCATATGAGGGAAGATGGAGTTGCAGGGTGAGTGGCATATGAGGGAAGATGGAGTTGTAGGGTGAGTGGCATATGAGGGAAGATGGAGTTGCAGGGTGAGTGGCATATGAGGGAAGATGGAGTTGCAGGGTGAGTGGCATATGTGGGAAGATGGAGTTGCAGGGTGAGTGGCATATGAGGGAAGATGGAGTTGCAGGGTGAGTGGCATATGAGGGAAGATGGAGCTGCAGGGTGAGTGGCATATGAGGGAAGATGGAGTTGCAGGGTGAGTGCATATGAGGGAAGATGGAGTTGCAGGGTAAGTGGCATATGTGGGAAGATGCAGTTGCAGGGTGAGTGGCATATGTGGGAAGATGGAGTTGCAGGGTGAGTGGCATATGTGGGAAGATGGAGTTGCAGGGTGAGTGGCATATGTGGGAAGATGGAGCTGCAGGGTGAGTGGCATATGTGGGAAGATGGATCTGCAGGGTGAGTGCATATGAAGGAAGATGGAGTTGCAGGGTGAGTGGCATATGAGGGAAGATGGAGTTGCAGGGTGAGTGCATATGAAGGAAGATGGAGTTGCAGGGTGAGTGGCATATGAGGGAAGATGGAGTTGCAGGGTGAGTGGCATATGAGGAAAGATGGAGTTGCAGGGTGAGTGGCATATGAGGAAAGATGGAGTTGCAGGGTGAGTGGCATATGAGGGAAGATGGAGTTGTAGGGTGAGTGGCATATGAGGAAAGATGGAGTTGCAGGGTGAGTGGCATATGAGGAAAGATGGAGTTGCAGGGTGAGTGGCATATGAGGGAAGATGGAGTTGTAGGGTGAGTGGCATATGAGGGAAGATGGAGTTGCAGGGTGAGTGGCATATGAGGGAAGATGGAGCTGCAGGGTGAGTGGCATATGAGGGAAGATGGAGTTGCAGGGTGAGTGGCATATGAGGGAAGATGGAGTTGCAGGGTGAGCGGCATATGAGGAAAGATGGAGTTGCAGGGTGAGTGGCATATGAGGAAAGATGGAGTTGCAGGGTGAGTGGCATATGAGGGAAGATGGAGCTGCAGGGTGAGTGGCATATGAGGGAAGATGGAGTTGCAGGGTGAGTGGCATATGAGGGAAGATGGAGCTGCAGGGTGAGTGGCATATGAGGGAAGATGGAGTTGCAGGGTGAGTGGCATATGAGGGAAGATGAAGCTGCAGGGTGAGTGGCATATGAGGGAAGATGGAGTTGTAGGGTGAGTGGCATATGAGGGAAGATGGAGTTGCAGGGTGAGTGGCATATGAGGGAAGATGGAGTTGCAGGGTGAGTGGCATATGAGGGAAGATGGAGTTGCAGGGTGAGTGGCATATGAGGGAAGATGAAGCTGCAGGGTGAGTGGCATATGAGGGCTGCAGACTGACAGAAGGATGTGAAGGGGTGCAGAGTGTTTGAGAGGGGTAAGTTGGGGTACAGGCAGGGTGAGATATGTGGGCAGGGTGTGTGATATGGGGGTGCAGGCTGTATGGGGTGTAGTGTGTGTGATATGGGGGTGCAGGCTGTATGGGGAGCAGGGTGTGTGACATATGGGGGTGTAGTATATTACAGGTGTGCTATATGGAGGTGTATATAGTGGTGTAGTATATGGGGGTATAGTGATGTAGTATATTACAGGTGTACCATATGGAGGCGTAAAATATTACAGGTGTGCTATATGGTGTATATTACAGGTGTGCTATATGGAGGTATAGTATATTACAGGTTTGCTATATAGGGGTGTAGTGATGTAGTATATTACAGGTGTGCTATATGGAGGTGTAGTATTATACAGGTGTACTATATGGGGGTGTACTATATTACAGGTGTAGTATATGGGGTGTAGTGATGTAGTATATTACAGGTGTACTATATGGAGGTGTAGTATATTACAGGTGTGCTATATGGAGGTGTAGTATATTATAGGTGTACTATATGGAGGTGTAGTATATGGGGTGTAGTGATGTAGTATATTACAGGTGTAGTATATAGGGGTGTAATGATGTAGTATATCGGAGGTGTATTATATAGTGGTGTAGTATAATACAGGTGTATATGGGGGTGTAGTATATTACAGGTATATGGAGGGAGTGTAGTATAATACAGGTGTAGTATATGGGGGGTGTAGTGATGTAGTATATTACAGGTGTAGTATATGGGGGGTGTAGTGATGTAGTATATTACAGGTGTAGTATATGGGGGGTGTAGTGATGTAGTATATTAAAGGTGTAGTATATGGAGGGGGTGTAGTGATGTAGTATATTACAGGTGTAGTATATGGGGGGTGTAGTGATGTAGTATATTAAAGGTGTAGTATATGGAGGGGGTGTAGTGATGTAGTATATTACAGGTGTAGTATATGGGGGTGTAGTGATGTAGTATATTACAGGTGTAGTATATGGGGGGTTTAGTGATGTAGTATATTACAGGTGTAGTATATGGAGGGGGTGTAGTGATGTAGTATATTACAGGTGTAGTATATGGAGGGGGTTTAGTGATGTAGTATATTACAGGTGTAGTATATGGGGGTGTAGTGATGTAGTATATTACAGGTGTAGTATATAGGGGTGTAGTGATGTAGTATATTACAGGTGTAGTATATGGAGGGGGTGTAGTGATGTAGTATATTACAGGTGTAGTATATGGGGGGTGTAGTGATGTAGTATATTACAGGTGTAGTATATGGGGGGTGTAGTGATGTAGTATAATACAGGTGTAGTATATGGGGGGTGTAGTGATGTAGTATATTACAGGTGTAGTATATGGGGGGTTTAGTGATGTAGTATATTACAGGTGTAGTATATGGAGGGGGTGTAGTGATGTAGTATATTGGGTAGAACTGAGGTAATTATATTAGTCCGGCCCTCTAAACCAATCCCAATTTCTCATGCGGCCCCATGGGAAAATTAATTGCCCACCCCTGCTCTAGGGACTTGTTTCCCCGTGCGGGCCTGGTCTACCAGGAGTCCCCTTACTCAGTCACCTCACTCCTTCCTGAGGTGCCTATAAGTCTGACTGTGTGGTAACCGAACTCCCCCGCCAACAGCCACCACACGTGCAGGGTCTGACTAGTGACTAGAGTTGAGCGCGGTTCGCGGTTCTCCAGTTCTAGGCTCGAGTGATTTTGGGGTCTGTTCTAGATCGAACTAGAACTCGAGCTTTTTGCAAAAGCTCGATAGTTCTAGAAACGTTCGAGAACGGTTCTAGCAGCAAAAAAACAGCTAATTCCTAGCTGGCTTTCCGCTGTAATAGTGTAAGTCACTCTGTGACTCACACTATTATGACATTTCAGTGTATAGTGTGCGTGAACAGCGCATTCAGATCACTGCTGTTTCTATAATGGCGATCGCCATTTTTTTTTTTTCCTTGTCTTCCTTCCCTAAGCGCGCGCGTGTAGTGGGGAGGGCCAGCATGTCAGCCAATCCCAGACACACACACAGCTAAGTGGACTTTTAGCCAGAGAAGCAACGGCATGTGTGATAGGATGTCCATGTCACATGTCCCTGCATTATAAAACCGGACATTTTCCTCCAGGACGCCATTATCTCTTCTGCGTCCTTGGTGTCAGACATCACTGGCGCAGCTCCGTCCTGAGTCCTATCGCTGATACAGCTGTATGCGCTCCATGCACAGCGCTGGACAGCTTAGGGATAGCACTTTCCATCAGTCCTTTTAAGGGCTCGTACCGGCAGGGTCAGAGCCATAGGTGACAGGTCCTGAAAACAGAGACAGCGTCTGTGTAGCAAAGGTCAGGGATTTCGTCGCTGCATTTCCCCATTAGGAGGGAATAGAAAGGCAGGCTTCCATTCCTCTACCCAGAGCCCCACAATCCTGGCACTGTACCCTCCTGTCCTCTGCACACTCCAACTTATTGTTACTAAGCCATTATACTAGCAAACACTCAGTGTACCTAGTGGCATCCTAAACGTGGCTGTTGGACTTCTGTATTGTCCCACTAGTGCAAAGACATTTGCAGCACCTCTGCCTGCATTGCACACTCCAACTCATTATAACTAAGCCATTATACTAGCAATTGATGCTGCCAGTTTAAGGGCCGTAGTTGCATTGTCAGGGATATTTATTCTTTATTATTCTGCTGTTAATAAAGCTAGACCACCACTGCAATCTACACCACCTCTCAATTTTTACTACCACATTTTCAGTGCACAATCTTGTCGCAATCAACATGAGTGGCAAAATGACAGATGCTGGTGGAAAGGGGAAGAGGCGTGGTGGAAAAGGAAAAAAAGGGTTTGTCCGTGGGGAAGGTGGCAAAGCTCCATTATCATCTGCTGAAGATAGACCATCTACCAGCAAAAGTAAGATGTCTACTACTTACCGTGGACAATCCGATGTGCTCCCTTTTTTACGGACACGAACAACAGGAACAAAGGTAGATGATGGCCAAAAAAGGAAAATGCTTGAATGGATCTCAAGTGGTCCAACAAGTGCCCTCTCAGCCACTTCAAGTACTGCATGCAAAAAACACCAGTCCTCTGAGTTGTCATCCCAATCAAACTTGCTTTCTCCCAGCTCTGAAGTCTCCATCAGCCCTGCACAGTATGGTAGAACTGAGATGGCTGAGTCTGCAGAGCTGTTCAGTCACACTATAGCCTGGGAATCGGAGGTCTGCTCCCAAGCTACAGTGAGTACAGAACAGGAAATGGTCTGCAGTGATGCCCAGAACCTTTGTGACTCTGATTCAGGCCGTGAGGACCAAGTTTCTGAGCATAATGTTGACCCTTTGTCACAAACTGTAACACCTGTTGTAATAGACAATGAGGAACATACTGATGAAGATGAGACGCAGATACCCGATTGGGATGACAACTTAAATATTCGGTCAGGGCAAGAAGAGGCTCGGTCTGAGGGGGAGGGGAGTGCAAACACAACAATTGATGATGAAGTTCTAGATCCCACCTACTGTCAACCCACAGTCAGGCACTCGAGGAGGTCAACAGAGGTGGTGGAGGAGGATGCAACTGATGACGAAGTTACCTTGCGCCTTCCTGGACACAGTCGGAGTACTGGTAGCACGTCTACAACTGCATCCTCAGCCACCACTCTGCCTCTGAGCATTATTCGGGGTGGATCAACAGGTCGCATGGCCTCTAAGCCTTGCCTAGCCTGGTCCTTTTTTGACATAGAAAAAGATCGCCCCAATTATGTGATCTGTAAAATTTGTCATGGTTCTCTTAGTAGAGGTCAAAACCTCAGCAGTTTGACAACTTCTTCCATGAATCGTCACATGAATAAATATCATATGGCCCGGTGGGAAGCTCACCGTGCTGCAATGCGGCCTAGCGGAGCGAACCATCCACCGCCTGCCCCTTCCAGTGCATCCGCGCGCTCGTCATCTTCTAGGACTGTGGGGACAGCTGTCACACCTGTTTTTCCACCCACAACTTCCACCACTGTAACCGCAACAGGCAGTTTGCTTGGTAGGTCGTCAGTTGGTTTGGAAGGGGAAACAAGTGAGTGTGTACAGCTCTCTCAGACATCGATAGCACCAACGTTGGATGAAGGCAACATCATGTCTCCGCCTGCACTTTCCTCACAAACCTGCATTTTTCCAGGGACACCCTGCTCAACACCGTCTACACACAGCAGCCAGATCTCTGTCCCTCAGATGTGGTCAAATAAAAGGCCACTTCCTGCGACCCATGACAAAGCTAAGAGGTTGACTCTATCCCTCTGTAAGCTGTTGGCTACCGAAATGCTGCCTTTCCGCCTAGTGGACACACAGGATTTTAGAGACCTTATGTCTGTCGCTGTGCCCCAGTACCAGATGCCCAGTCGCCACTACTTCTCTAAGAAAGGTGTGCCCGCGCTACACCAGCATGTCGCACACAACATCACCGCTTCCTTGAGAAACTCTGTGTGTGAACGGGTGCATTTCACCACCGATACTTGGACCAGTAAGCATGGACAGGGACGTTACATGTCGCTGACTGGGCACTGGGTAACTATGGTGATAGATGGTGAAGGGTCTGCTGCACAAGTCTTGCCGTCCCCACGACTTGTGTGTCAATCCTCTGTCTGTCCAAGTTCCGCCACTGCTTCTGCATCCTCCACCTCATCTGGGTCCTCCACCTCCACCCCAAGCCTGCCTGGTCAGGCCACCAGCGTTCTCACTGCGCAGAAGGAATCACGCACCCCTCATTACTATCCTGTCACCAGAGCGCAACGGCATCAGGCGGTCTTTAGCTTGACATGTCTTGGGAATAAGAGTCACACAGCTGAGGAGTTGTGGTCAGCTCTGCGGTCCGAGTTTAATAAATGGTTGTCTCCACTCAACCTGCAGCCTGGTAAGGCTGTGTGCGACAATGCTGCAAACCTGGGTGCGGCCCTTCACCTGGGCAAGGTGACACACGTACCTTGTATGGCTCACGTGTTGAACCTTGTCGTCCAGCAATTTTTAACACACTATCCCGGCCTAGATGGCCTTCTGAACAGGGCACGAAAACTGTCTGCTCACTTCCGCCGTTCAAGCGCCGCAGCAGAGCGACTTGCATCGCTCCAGAAGTCTTTCGGCCTGCCGGTTCATCGCCTGAAATGCGATGTGGCGACACGCTGGAATTCAACTCTCCACATGTTACAGCGACTGTGGCAGCACCGCCGAGCCCTGGTGCAATACGTCATGACGTATAGCCTGGGCCAACGAGATGCAGAGGTGGGGCAGATCACCCTGATGGAGTGGTCTCAGATCAAGGACCTATGCACCCTTCTGCACAGTTTCGACATGGCGACGAATATGTTTAGCGCTGACAATGCCATTATCAGCATGACGATTCCAGTCATTTACATGCTGGAGCACACGCTAAACACTATTCGGAGTCAGGGGGTGGGACAACAGGAAGGGGAGGAACTGTCGCGGGCGGGGAGGAGGGTGTCAGCACACCGCGCTCACCCCTTCTGCTCGGGTCCGGCAGCTGCTCCTGGTGGCTCGAGCTGTGGGCCGGATCCCGGGGTTTCTCGAGCGACACTCCTCGCCCGTGAGTGAAAGGGGGTGTTTGTTGGGTGAAGGGATTGTTATAGTTCGTGACGCCACCCACGGTTGTGGTGATTGCACCACCGCTGCTCAGTGTGGGGGTCCCGGGGATGGTGATGTGGAGCAGCCAGTTGTTGTGTTGTCCCTCCGTGGGTAGGGGTTGGTGATCCCGGGGCCCGGTGATGAGATGTAAAGTGTAGGGCCTGGAGGGCGCAGGGACGCGGGGCAGCGCTGTGCCTTGCGGCACTATGGTACTCACTCAGCCTGACACACGGACACAGTTTGTACGGTAAACCAACGGCTGGTAGGACGGTCCCACAGACGGCTGCACCTGCACTCCCGGTAGGTGACGGTGATGTCTCTC
Organism: Anomaloglossus baeobatrachus; assembly: GCF_048569485.1. Taxonomy (NCBI): domain Eukaryota; kingdom Metazoa; phylum Chordata; class Amphibia; order Anura; family Aromobatidae; genus Anomaloglossus; species Anomaloglossus baeobatrachus. Next base: position 33,247,100 of record NC_134363.1, on the reverse strand, counting down.
TTCCTTGCACCTGTGTTGACTGATGGTAGCGGTGGATTCCCTCCGGTTACCCGCTCCCCGGCTGCAATCTGGGCCGGAGGAGCTCTACACTTTGCCCGCAGGCGCTGGCCCTGGGGAAACTGGTGCCCTGGCGGTGGCGGTGTCTCCCCGGTAATGGTCGGGCTGTTGCCTTCACTCGGGACTTGGTTGTTGGGGGAGCTGCGTCCCCGTCACTGACGGATTTGGCAAATCTGGCGACTCCTAGCCTTGCCGGGGTCCGAGAGGCCCCTGCCCTGGTGCTCACTGTCCTTCGGAACACTGCTCCAGACCACCGGGCACACAGCCAACGGGGTCCTTCCAGGAACTTCCAAACGGTCCCCCTCCAGACAGTCACCGCCGTTGCTGACCTTGCTGTTCTGGCCCTCACAAAGCTGGACCCTTCAGGCTGTCTTTCTCTTCTGTCACTTCTCCTCCTTTCCTCCTTTTCCACTTCTCTACTTTCACTTTCCTTAACTCCCAAACTGAACTCTCCTCTTTACTCTTGCCCTGCCTGGGCTATCTGCCTGGTTACTTCCTGCCTCCAGAGCTGTGAGCTCCTTGGTGGGCGGAGCCAACCGCCTGGCCCACCCCCTGGTGTGCATCATCAACCTCTGGAGGAAGGCAACAAGGATTTGTGGTTAGCTGTGATGTGCCTACCTGGAGTGTGGGGTGTGGTGGTGTGTGACCCGTGTCCCCTGGCTTGCCCAGGGCGACACAGAACTACAGGAGGATTCATATGCGCAAGACACAACAACATCACCAAGATCCAGACGTTCATCATCAACAAGGCGCCAGGCATGGGACCATGGGGGACAGGGATCAACAAGGGCGCATAGTAGCAGGCTAAATGTTGAGGAAGGTGCAGGAGAACATGAAGAAATGGAGGACGAACTGTCCATGGACATGGAAGACTCAGCAGATGAGGGAGACCTTGGTAAAATTTCAGTTGAAAGAGGTTGGGGGGAGATGTCAGAGGAAGAAAGAACGGGTAGCACCTCTATGCCACAAACACAGCGTGGACTTGGTCCGCATGGCTGCGCAAGACACATGAGTGCCTTCTTGTTGCACTACCTCCAACATGACCCTCGTATTGTCAAAATTAGAAGTGATGATAACTACTGGCTTGCCACACTATTAGATCCCCGGTACAAGTCCAAATTTTGTGACATAATTCCAGCCATAGAAAGGGACGCACGTATGCAGGAGTATCAGCAGAAGCTGTTACTCGATCTTAGCTCGGCTTTTCCACCAAACAACCGTGCAGGTGCAGGGAGTGAATCTCCCAGTTGTAACTTGACAAACATGGGACGGTCTCGTCATCTTCAACAGTCTACCCGTACCAGTAGCACAAGTATCTGGTGCTGGTAACAGCAATTTTATGGAATCTTTTCATAATTTTTTTAGACCATCCTTTGCAAGGCCACCAGAGACAACAAGTCTGACACATAGTCAACGGCTGGAGAGGATGATACAGGAGTATCTCCAAATAAACATCGATGCCATGACTTTGCAAATGGAGCCTTGCTCATTTTGGGCTTCAAATCTAGAAAAATGGCCAGAGCTTTCCACTTACGCCTTGGAGATTTTGTCGTGTGCAGCTGCCAGCGTTGTCTCTGAACGTGTATTCAGTGCTGCTGGGTGTGTGCTGACAGATAAGCGCACGCGTCTGTCCAGTGACAATGTGGACAGACTAACGTTCATCAAAATTAACAAGTCATGGATCCAGAAGGAATTTACAACCCCTGTGTCATCCTGGGGAGAGTAAATGCTTGTGGATTTGGAATGTGCTTGATGCAAATCTACCTGTGAAGTGTACAACTGGGGCACAAGTGCTGCCACTGAATGGGTGGGTGTGTGTGGGGCACAATTTTTGGAAAAAAGGGAGACTCCGCTTGGAGTAACCTTGCGGTGTTTTACATGATTTTAGAAGGGCGTGCCATGCCTATATCTGTGTCTCCTCCTCTTTTTCCTTGTCCTGCTCTTTTGTTTTCACATGAGTATATGTCCTTGTCACTTTCTCATGTGTTTGTGTTGTTTGTCACCTTTTGGACACCTTTGAGGGTGTTTTCTAGGTGTTTTTATGTGTTTGTGATTGCCTGCCATTGTTTCCTATGCAGTTCGAGTTCGGTTCGTCGAACATTCGACGAACCGAACTCGAACGGGACCTCCGTTTGGCGAACCGACCTCGAGCCGAACCGGGACCGGTTCGCTCATCTCTAGTCACTAGTTACGGTTTATGGTAAAATGATTGTGTAATAAAAAAAGTTATGCTTCTTGGAAGATTAAAAATAATTGGCCATGACTGGAAAGTATTAAGCAAATTGATGAGAAGTGGTGGGAAAGAAAAACTGAAGATTTTGGTCCTTCGGAATCCATGGTCCTTCCTGACCTTACTCCGGGTCTGGCATCGCAGGTTTGCATCAATCTTTGTGAAATCCTCGATTGCAGATGTTACAAAGCTGATCCCGGTGTTGGAGGATCCGGATAGAGGTTGGTGCCAAGCTTTGGATTACTCTTGTTGGTTTATCTATATTGATAAAGAAGACTCACGTTTCTGGAGAAAACCACAATAACAAGGTGTGAAGTTCCTTGGAAGGGTTTGGGTTTATCTACGTTAAATATTTATTTGATGGGACGTTTCCTCTTCTCCTCTTTGTTACAGACTTAGGATTATTGAATGTTATAGGAGCCGGCGGTGCACGGCGGTGGTGCGGTGCGGCCTCTGTGTGCCGATATTCAGGTTTGGTTGCATGCTGCATATACGCGGTATTGTCCCCTTGGACTTGTGTGACCTGAGAATCTCCGTAGAGTTGCCGAATTTTGGTGTTTCTCTAAGTTTATGTGAAAAGTCCTTTGTGAATTGGCGCCATTTGTAAGAATCTGGACTGTGCGGCTTTTGCCAATTGTAGATGGGATGTTAATTAGGCGGTTACATGCCAGATAGGAGGACCTAACACGGCAATAAGTAGAGGACAATAGAGAGACTCAGCCCCATGTGTCCCTCCCAGTCTGAGGTTGGTAGGTAGCTTCCCGTAGGGCTTATGTCGAGCCCAGGGTTATGGGGTACTCGGTCCCAGGCGGTGTATGTCTGAGGAACATCACGCTGGTGGTCGTTGCCCGGTTCCATGTCCTGGGCCCTTTTTGTAAAGGAGATGTATTTATAGGGGAATTAAAGTAATGTCCACTTGTGACGCCACTTGCGGTGTTGCGGCAATAGGTATGGAGCCGCCGCTGCACAATGTCACCACTGGGGCTGGTGTTATTTGCAGTCTGGATGGTAGGCCCTCTGCAAGCAGTGCCGGGCCCCAAAGGGTAGGGGATGTGACAGGTGTTAGAAGAAGGGAGTCTACACCAAAGTTCAGTGCAACTGGTTTACTCACTGCTGGTTGGTGATAACTGGTTGCCCGAGGCCGGCTGGTTTCCCTTTCGTCCCAGTGCCAGTCTGGTTTCTCTGGTACCTTCTTATCCTGCACCTGTCTCTCGTAAATGGGTCCCCGTGGTATAGATCACTGGGGGTCCCCGTCCGGTGGTTTGTCCACTTCTGTCCGCCTGACGGTAGCGTGAACCCTGTGGGGTTGGAGTCTCTGGTCCTGTCCCCGGTTCTCCCTTTGCTACTCAGCCTTCGGATTTTTAAGGTCAGCAAAGTCCTTAATGGTCCCCTCGCTGTGCAGGTGATAACAGGTCTGCTTGAAGCTCTTTCCTGTCCAAGGGTCCTGTACCCCGTCGGTGCGTAGTTCCGAGAGTACTCCACTATACTCCACCAGCAACCACTCTCCTGGGTCCCAGGTCACCGTTAACCCGAGTCAGGATGTCCCTTCGCTTCCACCTTCGCTCCTCTTCTGCTACAGTCTCACACTGTTCTGACTGCTCTGTCCTCACACTTCCTCTGTCACAGCTCGACTTCCTAATGGGGGAATATTGCGGAAAACTGGGATTACCTGGGTTTTTGGTGTTACCGGCACTGGATCGCCGGGTCCCTGAAGAGGTAGGCACTGCAACTGCATCCTTGTGAGGGATGCAGTACCTTCCAGTTTCCTGATGGCTACACTTACAGCAGCATTGAAGGATGGGAAAGACCCATCATCTTTTCTAGGTGCATCCTGGGTGTCTGCTGTCCAATCGATACCTCTTAATCAATGGATCTTGTAAATAACTCCTAAAAATACTTTTAAGTTGAGCAACAATCAGTTCATGTGCAACTATTACCGTAAGTGTATTGTACCACCCTGTGCAAACTGCAACCAGCAAGTGTACTGTACCAATGTGTGAATTGCAACCATCAAGTGTACTATGCCATCCTGTGCAATCTGTAACCATCAAGTGTACAGTACCACCCTGTGCAAACTACAACCATCAAGTGTACTGTACCACCCTGTGCAAACTACAACCATCAAGTGTATTGTACCACCCTGTGCAAACTACAACCATCAAGTGTACTGTACCACCCTGTGCAATCTGTAACCATCAAGTGTACAGTACCACCCTGTGCAAACTACAACCATCAAGTGTACTGTACCACCCTGTCAAGCTGCAACCATCAAGTGTACTGTACCACCCTGTGCAAACTACAACCATCAAGTGTACAATACCTTGCAACCATCAAGTGTACTGTACCACCCTGGTAAACTGCAACCATCAAGTGTACTGTACCACCCTGTGCAAACTGCAACCATCAAGTGTACTATACCACCCTGTCAAACTGCACCCATCAAGTGTACTGTACCACCCTGGTAAACTGCAACCATCAAGTGTACTGTACCACCCTGTCAAACTGCACCCATCAAGTGTACTGTACCACCCTGGTAAACTGCAACCATCAAGTGTACTGTACCACCCTGTCAAACTGCAACCATCAAGTGTACTATACCACCCTGTCAAACTGCATCCATCAAGTGTACTGTACCACCCTGTCAAACTGCAACCATCAAGTGTACTATACCACCTTGTTAAACTGCAACCATCAAGTGTACTGTACCACCCTGTCAAACTGCACCCATCAAGTGTACTGTACGACCCTGTCAAACTGCAACCATCAAGTGTACTATACCACCTTGTTAAACTGCAACCATCAAGTGTACTGTACCACCCTGGTAAACTGCAACCATCAAGTGTACTATACCACCTTGTTAAACTGCAACCATCAAGTGTACTGTACCACCCTGTCAAACTGCACCCATCAAGTGTACTGTACCACCCTGGTAAACTGCAACCATCAAGTGTACTGTACCACCCTGTCAAACTGCAACCATCAAGTGTACTGTACCACCCTGGTAAACTGCAACCATCAAGTGTACTGTACCACCCTGTCAAACTGCACCCATCAAGTGTACTGTACCACCCTGTCAAACTGCACCCATCAAGTGTACTGTACCACCCTGGTAAACTGCACCCATCAAGTGTACAGTACCACCCTGGTAAACTGCAACCATCAAGTGTACTGTACCACCCTGGTAAACTGCACCCATCAAGTGTACTGTACCACCCTGGTAAACTGCACCCATCAAGTGTACTGTACTGTCGCGGGTGGAGAGGGGTTTCTGGGGAACACCGCTCGCCTGGGGGAATCTCTGGCGCTCGGGTCCGGTGCTTCTGCTCCTTGGTGGCTCAAGCACGGGGCCGGACCCGGGGCTCGAGCAGCGCCTCCTCGCCCATGAGTGAAGGGGGGGGGAATGTTTGGTGGTGGGAAGTCGGTTGTGACGCCACCCATGGGGTTGTGGTGATGGTGGGCACCACCGCTGCTGGTGACGGGGGTTCCCGGGAGCGATGGCGGGGAGCAGCTGAGGTGTTGGCCCCTCTGTGGGTAGGGGCTGTTGGTCCCGGGGCCCCGGTTGGGGGAGAGGAAAGGGTTTGGTTGGATGATGTTGGTGGGTAGGGGCTAGGTGCAGGAGCCGATGCGGGGAGGCAGCGCGGCAGCAATACGGTGCAGCACTGTGCCGGATGGCACTGATGTACTCACTCAGGTAGTCAATAACAGAGTGTCTGGTAAACCAAACGGCTGGATGGACGGGGCCCGCAGTCAGCTGCGGCGTCTTCACTCTTCCCCGGACAGGTTGATGGTGGCTGTCTTTCCCTGCACCTGTGTGTAAGTGTTTGACCCCTATGGATTCCCACGGGTGGTCCGCTCCCCGGCTTGTACGTGTCGGGAGAGCCCGTTTTGCCCGCAGGCGCTGGCTCTTGGATCTCTGGCCGTTGGCGGTGGCTCTTATCCAGACGGGTTGGGCTGTTGCCTTCTGACGGGACTTGGTTGGGAATGAACCCCTGAGGTCCAGACCACAATCAGAGAATTTGACCATTACGGCGACTTCCGAGCCTAGTCGGGGTCTGAATACCCTGTCTTGGTGCTTAGCTTCAATCTGCTCCCTGGTTCGGTACCGGCGGGCCACCGCCCGACCCCGGTCCTACAGTTCCGCAGGCGTCCACTAACTCCTGCAGACGGCCACCACCGTCTGCCGACCTTGCTGTCGGTGCCTGGGCTCCAACCCAGACACACACAGTCTCTGCTTCCACTCCACTCTCAACTCCACTCTCCACTTGACCCTTTAACTTGACTGTCTGCTTTTCCCGCCTCCAGGCCTATGAACTCCTCGGTGGGTGGGGCCAACCGCCTGGCTCCGCCCCACCTGGTGTGGACATCAGACCCTGGAGGGGGCAACAAGGGTTTTGTTTGACGGGTGTTTCCTACCAGGGAAGGGGGTGTGTGTGTATGTGATGTTATTCGTCACAGTACCACCCTATTAAACTGCAACCATCATCTCTGTAAATAATTGATCTTAGCTTTCTAGGCTTCTGTGGTATTTACCCAGGGCCGGATTATAGGAAGGGCAGGCGGGGCTGCCGCCCAGGGGCCCCCACCACAAGAGCCTCCAAGGGGGCCCCCACCACCATCTGTCTTCGGCTTCCTGTGTTGGCGGCCCCCATGATCATAGCTGGCTTTATCATCTACATGTTAGTAGTGCAGTTGCACAGGGTGCCGTCCGCCAGGCTCCAGAGGGGGGCGGTGCAGGGAGACAGATGTCATTTTGATTTGCAGCTCCCTCACTGCGTGTTTCCTCTCTGCTGCGGCTGCTATCTGCCCGAGAGGATTGTGGGGGCGGGAAATTCATCGTCTCTGATGTGTCACCGACCATTCTGCTGCTGTGGATGCAGCTAGAGCCTGCACCGTCCATGAGAGATGCAGGCTGAGATAGAAGGACGCGCGGGATGTCAGCTGTGAGAGTAAGGTCACTCAGCAGGGCAGGGGGAGGGGGGTGTAGAGGGGGCGACAGTGCTCTCCAAGTAACTCCAAAACAGAGCTATCAGTAAGGGGGAGTAACTGTATATAGCTGTGCATGAAAGGTGGAGACAGGGACATTTTATTGCAAGGGGTGTATATTTTGTTCCTGGAGTTTGGGGGGGGGGGGGTCATTTTACTGCAAGAGGTGAAGTGTGTATGAACGACCTACATAGGAGCTACATTGCAGTATAGTCACTGACACCCATCATTGTTTAAACCTACCTACACCTCCTTAATTACACTATTCCCTTTTCATATAATCAGAATTTAAGCCCCTTCCCTAGATTATAATCATATAATAATACCCCCTCCCCCACTAGATTGTAATCTTATAATAATGCCCCCTCCCCCAATGGAGTATAATTATACAATAACACCCTCCCCATACTAATATATAATCATAGCATAACGCCCCCACAGAGATTATAATCATATAATAATGCCCCCTCCCCCACTGGAGTATAATTACATACCCCCCTTGCAGTAAAATGATGCCCCCCCCCGGAGTTTAATGTGTTCTTTCCATGTACATGTGCCAGACGTATTGCTGAGTGCCATTCACTGACAGCTATCAGTTTTGTTATTCATATTGACTTCATAAAATTTTTTCATAGTATTATAGTACTCAAAATTTAACTCCTTCACCCCGATTTTCCGTTTTTTTTTTTTTTTTCTCCCCTTCTTCTGAGAGCCGTAACTTTTTTTATTTTTCCATCAATCTTGCCATATGAGGGCTTATTTTTTGCGTGACAAATTGTACTTTTGAGTGAAATCATCAGTTTTACCATATAATGTACTAGGAAACAGGGAAAAAAAAATCCAAGTGCGATAAAATTGCAAAAAATTGTTTTTGGGTTATTTTATTCACCATGTTCACTATATTGTAAACCTACCATGTCAGTGTGATGCCGAGTTCATAGACACCAAACAGGTATACTCTTACTTTTATCTAAGGGGTTAAAAAATATTCAGAAGTTTGTTAAAAAAAAGAATTGTGCTTTTGGTGCCATTTTTGGAAACCCGTAGCGTTGTAATTTTTTGGGATGTGAGGCCCAGTGACTGCTAATATTTTTGCAGCTTGAGCTGGTGTTTTCAATTATACAATTTTTATGAAGTTGCTACTTTTTGATCGCCCGTTATTGGATCTTTTTAAAAATTTTGTGGCTACTCAAAAACGTAATTTTGTCATTTGGATTTTTTTCTCGCTACACCATGTACCGATCTGATTAATTGATTTTATATTTTTATTGATCGGGCATTTCTGAACTCTGAGATATCAAATATGTGTATATTTTTTTAACTGTTTTATTTTCAGTGGGGCAAATGAGGCGTGATTTGAACTTTTTATTTATTTTTTTACATTTTGTATTTATTTTACTAGTCCCCTTGAGACCTATAAGGATCAGCAGTCTGATCGCTTGTGCATCCCTGTTGATCAGAGCTGTACAGCTCTGATTAGCAGAAATACAGCATTCCTGTGTGAGTCGGCGCTCTATCGACTGTGACAGAAAATATGTCATGATAGCAACAGGGGTCATTACATGGCCTGCCGCTACGATAGCAACCATCGACTTCCCGTGATCGTGTCAAGGGGCCACCGATGGCGGCAGGGAACAGTGCGATCCTCGATCTTTCTGTGTGTAAGTGGACAGCTGTGAGTTATCCTGGACTGTATCTGTATTGTGTTGTGTGTATAAGTGACAGCTGTGAGTGATCCTGGACTGTATCTGTATTGTACTGTGTGTATAAGTGACGGCTGTGAGTGATCCTGGACTGTGTCTGTATTGTACTGTGTGTATAAGTGACCATTGTGAGTGATCCTGGACTGTATCTGTATTGTACTGTGTGTATAAGTGACAGCTGTGAGTTATCCTGGACTGTATCTGTATTGTGTTGTGTGTATAAGTGACAGCTGTGAGTGATCCTGGACTGTATCTGTATTGTACTGTGTGTATAAGTGACAGCTGTGAGTTATCCTGGACTGTATCTGTATTGTGTTGTGTGTATAAGTGACAGCTGTGAGTGATCCTGGACTGTATCTGTATTGTACTGTGTGTATAAGTGACAGCTGTGAGTTATCCTGGACTGTATCTGTATTGTGTTGTGTGTATAAGTGACAGCTGTGAGTGATCCTGGACTGTATCTGTATTGTACTGTGTGTATAAGTGACGGCTGTGAGTGATCCTGGACTGTGTCTGTATTGTACTGTGTGTATAAGTGACCATTGTGAGTGATCCTGGACTGTATCTGTATTGTACTGTGTGTATAAGTGACAGCTGTGAGTGATCCTGGACTGTATCTGTATTGTACTGTGTGTATAAGTGACGGCTGTGAGTGATCCTGGACTGTATCTGTATTGTACTGTGTGTATAAGTGACAGCTGTGATTAATCCTGGACTTTATCTGTATTGTACTGTGTGTATAAGTGACTGCTGTGAGTGATCCTGGACTGTATCTGTATTGTACTGTGTGTATAAGTGACGGCTGTGAGTGATCCTGGACTGTATCTGTATTGTACTGTGTGTATAAGTGACAGCTGTGAGTGATCCTGGACTGTATCTGTATTGTACTGTGTGTATAAGTGACTGCTGTGAGTGATCCTGGACTGTATCTGTATTGTGCTGTGTGTATAAGTGACAGCTGTGAGTGATCCTGGACTGTGTCTGTATTGTACTGTGTGTATAAGTGACAGCTGTGAGTGATCCTGGACTGTATCTGTATTGTACTGTGTGTATAAGTGACAGCTGTGAGTGATCCTGGACTGTATCTGTATTGTGCTGTGTGTATAAGTGACTGCTGTGAGTGATCCTGGACTGTATCTGTATTGCACTGTGTGTATAAGTGACAGCTGTGAGTGATCCTGGACTGTATCTGTATTGTACTGTGTATATAAGTGACGGCTGTGAGTGATCCTGGACTGTATCTGTATTGTAGTACTGGAAATCTGAATGTGGCAGAACAGGATAAGACACAAGCTCATTGGATTTATATCTAAATGCTGCAGTTCGCGCTCTACTGTTATGGCTAAAAATGTTAACGTTATGGGGCCCCCACCAGATTTTCTGCCCAGGGGCCCCCACCAACCTTAATCCGGCCCTGTATTTACCCACCTGAGGATTTGGGTAGGGCGGGGGGGGGGGGGGGGGGTGCGATTAGCGGGGGAGTGTTTAGTTTCTGTATGTTTACATTGTATAGAATATTTGAGGTTTGATGTCCTTCCTGGTGTACAGGTGACTCGGGGAGGAGTTCAGGAGGCTCATAAATGGTGCAGAACGTGTTCCTCATCACACAAGACGGCACCATGCACCTAATCCTCGGTCTATTGCTGCTGTGCTCCGGAGCCGCCGCTGCAGGTAACGTCCGTCCATAGGTGACAGTCACACATTGTGCAATATTATTTATTGCATTGATCTTCTCCTTTTGCCTATACCATTTCTTCCATCCTCAGGGCTGCAGTGCACGGACATACCTGGGAACCTGAAGCAGGTGGACGCCGGCGACGGTCAGGTGTATGGGGTCAACTCCAATGACGATATTTACCAATGGGTGGACAACGCCTGGAAGCAGATTCCTGGAAAACTGATCCACGTGTCGGTGGGTCCAGGTGGAATCTGGGGGGTCAACAGGGGGAACGCCATCTACAAGTGGCAGGACAACACCTGGGTGGCGGTAGCAGGTAAGAAGACGTCTTATTACGCCTTGTCGATTCCTATTATTGACCCACTTTCTTCTCCCAAGGAAGCTCAGATTTGGGGAGTTTTTTGCTCGGCCCCCCATTCTGCATTGTATAACAAATTGCAGCCCCTCATGGTCCAAAAGTTCTTTAGGGGCCTGTAGGGTCTAGAAAAGCTCTCTGGGATTTCACTCAAGAAATCCTGAGCTATCAGTTTTAATGTTTTGATATTATTGTAGCAGAAATCAGGCACTGCTATCATCTGTACTCCAAATTAGTATGTTCTTATAATAATGCAGCTGAAGATAATCACTGCCATCATCTGTACTCCACATTAGTATGTTTTTATAATAATGCAGCTGAAGATAATCACTGCCATCATCTGTACTCCACATTACTATGTTTTTATAATAATGTAGCTGAAGATAATCACTGCCATCATCTGTACTCCACATTACTATGTTTTTATAATAATGTAGCTGAAGACAACCACTGCTATCATCTGTACTCCACATTACTATGTTTTTATAATAATGTAGCTGAAGACAACCACTGCTATCATCTGTACTCCACATTAGTATGTTTTTATAATAATGTAGCTGAAGACAACCACTGCTATCATCTGTACTCCACATTAGTATGTTTTTATAATAATGTAGCTGAAGATAATCACTGCCATCATCTGTACTCCAAATGAGCATATTCTGATATTAATGTAGCTGAAGACAATCACTGCCATCATCTGTACTCCTAATGAGTATTTTCTGATATTAATGTAACTGTAGGAAATAACTGCCATCATCTGTACTCCACATGAGTACATATTAATATTATTGTAGCTGAAGACAAACATTACTATCATCTGTACTCCAAATAAGTACATACTAATATTAATGTAAGTGAAGACAATCACTGCCATCATCTGTACTCCAAATGGGTATATTCTGAGATTAATGTAGCTGTGAAGACAATCACTACCATCATCTGTACTCCAAATTAGTATAATCTGATAATGTAGCTGAAGACAATCACTGCTGTCATCTGTACTCCAAATGAGTATGTTCTTAAAATAATGACGGATCAGTCTTCAGCTACATTATTACAAGAACATTATTAGGATTACAGATAATGGCAGTGATTGTCTTCAGTTACATTAGTATCAGAATGTACTCCAAATGAGTATGTTCTGATATTAATGTAGCTGAAGAAATCACTGCCATTATCTGTACTCCAAATGAGTACATTATTACATTAATGCAGCTGTAGACAATCACTGCTATCATATGTACTCCAAATGAGTATGTTCTGATATCAATGCAGCTTAAAAAGATCACTGCCATCATCTGTACTCCAAATGAGTATGTTATGATATTAATGTAGCTGAAGGCAATTACTGCCATCATCTGTACTCCAAATGAGTATGTTCTTAAAATAATCAGCTACATTATTATAAGAACATACTCCTTTGGAGTACAGATGATGGCAGTGATTGTCTTCAGTAATATTAGTATCAGAATGTGCTCCAAATGAGTATGTTTTGATATTAATATAGCTAAAGACAATCACTGCCATCATCTGTACTCCAAATGAGTACGTTCTGATTTTAATGTAGCTGAAGACAATCACTGCCATCATCTGTACTCCTAATGAGTATGTTCTTATAATAATGTAGCTGAAGACAATCACTGCCATCATCTGTACTCCTAATGAGTATGTTCTTATAATAATGTAGCTGAAGACAATCACTGCTATCATCTGTACTCCAAATTACTACATTCTGATATTAATGTAGCTGAAGACAATCACTGCCATCATCTGTACTCCAAATAATTACATTCTGATATTTAATGTAGCTGAAGACAAATAGACTGAGTTTGGAAGCCACTTTCATGCAAGTTTACAAGTAAAGATTAATCTAATAAATGATTTGCATAATTTCATAACTTTCCGTGGTGGACAAAATTATTAAAAGAACTGAAAGTTTAGTTACTCTTTAATAAAGTTTCACAAGCTGCGGCACGCACCCCTCCAAAATCCCATTTCTCTGCAGCCATTGGCAGGCACTGACATAGTTCAGGAAGGGGGGGGGGTGTCACTGATTTTCATGTGGCCTCAGTCACCACTGTTCCTTACAATAATGCTGTAAATACCAATAGACCACTATAATAGATAAAATACAAAACCCAAAAAGAATGGAAGTGAGAAAATAACTAAACAAATAAATTGTATTGATTAAAAGAAAATCCTAAAATATACAAAAGAGACAATAACAGAATATGCCGGAGAGCCCTGGACAATAATAAATGTATAAAATAATGTATAATAATGTAAATAATGTATAAAATAGTCCAAAATCATAGGATAATTACCCTATTTATCCACTAGATGGCAGTAGTGTACAGCTAGCTTGGTTTAATATCATACATCAGATAAATGTAATATGCTAAAGTAGAAATACATAAATAATCAATATACGGTACATATAAATGCAAACAGATATATACCAACCGCAATACAGTGGATAGGCCAGAGCAGCAAGAAAAGGACCTTTGCGGTAGCTTCTTTCAAGGGGGAGAGTGTTTAGTCTTTTACTACCCAGAAAATAGGCCCTAGCATGATTTTATAGGATTTTTGGACTCTGCTTGAAATATAAGCCCCTACTCCAAAAAATAAGCCCTAGTATGATTTTAAAGGATTTTTGGAGTATGCTTGGAATATAAGCCCTACTCCTAAAAAAAAAAAAAAAAAAAACCCTATGATTTTATAGGATTTTTGGAGTATGCTTGAAATATAAGCCCTACTCCAAAAAATAAACCCTGGTATGATTTTGCAGTATGCTTGAAATATAAGCCCTACTCCAAAAAATAAGCCCTGGCATGACTTTATAGGATTTTTGGACTATGCTTGAAATTTAAGCCCTATGCCAAAAATAAGCCCTAGAATGATTTTATAGGATTTTTTGGAGTATGCGTGTAATATAAGCCCCTACTCTAAAAAAAAATAAAATAAACCCTAGTAGGATTTTATAGGATTTTTGGAGTATACTTGAAATATAAGCCCTAGCATGATTTTATAGGATTTTTTGGAGTATGCATTTAATATAAGCCCTATGCCAAAAATAAGCCCTAGTATGATTTTATAGGATTTTTGGAGTATACATGAAATATAAGCCCCTACTCCCAAAAAAATAAACCCTAGTAGGATTTTATAGGATTTTGGAGTATACTTGAAATATAAGGCCTAGTCCAAAAAATAAACCCTGGCATTATTTTAGGACTATGCTTGAAATATAAGCCCTATGCCAAAATAAGCCCTAGTGAAATTTTACAGGATTTTTGGAGTATGCTTGAAATATAAGCCCTACTCCAAAAAAATAAGCCCTAGTAGGATTTTATAGGATTTTGCACTATGCTTGAATTATAAGACCCCTACCATTATTTTATAGGAATTTTTGGAGTATGCTTGAAACTTCAAAATCAACACAATTACTATTCAGTAATTTTCTCACTTCCATTCTTTTTGGATTTTGTTTCTTGCAATAGTGCTACATCGCCATCTAATGGTGAAAAGTTAACATTGCAAGCATACAGTCGTGCATTGAATTAAATAGATACAGAACCATAAAAAAACCAGTTAAATCGGAATATACGGCTGCAGAATTTTCTAACATTTATCTTTGGTTTTGTTTATTAAAATAGTGCTACATCGCCATCTAATGGTGAAAAGTCAACATTGCAGGCATACAGCAGTGCATTGAATTACATAGATACAGAACCATAAAAAAAAGTTAAATCGGAGTATACAGCTGCAGAATTTACTAACATTTATCTTTGGTTTTGTTTATTAAAATAGTGCTACATCGCCATCTAACGGTGAAAAGTTAACATTGCAGTAATGCAGTGGGCATTGAATTACATAGATACAGAACCATAAAAAAACAGTTAAATTGGAATATACGGCTGCAGAATTTTCTAACATTTATCTTTGGTTTTGTTTATTAAAATAGCGCTACATCGCCATCTAATGGTGAAAAGTTAACATTGCAGGCATACAGCGGTGCATTGAATTACATAGATACAGAACCATAAAAAAACCAGTTAAATCGGAGTATACGGCTGCAGAAATTTCCAACATTTATCTTTGGTTTTGTTTATTAAAATAGTGCTACATCGCCATCTAATGGTGAATTGTTAACATTGCAGGCATACAGCGGTGCATTGAATTACATAGATACAGAACCATAAAAAACAGTTAAATCGGAATATACGGCTGAACAATTTTCTAACATTTATCCTTGGTTTTATTTCCGCAGGAAGTCTGAAGCAGATAGATGCTGGTGGGGAAAAATTTGTGTCTGGAGCTAATTTATGGGATGGGATTTACTGCCTGAACCAGGTGGACACACTCTCCAGGGGTACCGTGCTGCCCTTTATCCAGCTAGAAGGGGGTCTGAAATACTTCACCTGTGGTCTTAATGGCTGCTGGGGTGTGAACGCTGCCAATAACATCTATTACCGCTATGATGTGCAACCCAACGCCTGCAAAGGAAGTCGATGGGTGCAGATAGCCGGCAGTTTGGTCATGGTGGAGGTTGCCACTGATGGTTCTGTATTCGGCGTGAACTCCAATGGAATGGTGTATAAAAGGTAAAAGCCTTACAGTCATTGCCTAAGACTCCAGTTACCAAACATTCTGCTTTAAGGGCAAATTTCTACTACAAAAATCTTACAATGTATCTAATTTTCTAACATAATTCTGGCCACCTGCAGCCACCACTAGGGGGAGCTCACTGCACATGGATTTATCTAATATATAAAGCTGAGTGTATGTATGTGTAAACAGGGGCGACGGAGGGGGGGACACATGCTATAGTCATAGTCAGTGTGTTCTGCAACCCCGTGGCCCTGCTACAGGCTGATTATCCATGGTGCTAATGTCTCTGGCGCTGCTGCTGCTTCCAGGTCCTCGGTGCAGTGAATATGCATGAGCATAATGAGTGGGCCTGGAAGCAGGAGACAGCAGCGGTGATTATAGAAAATCATTTTATTTCACAAAAATGTGGTTTTCTCTGGTACGTGTCACACTGATGTCGCACGGATCACATCAGTGTGCGATTCGTGTGACACCCGTGCTGCCAGAGAAAAAAAATGACATGTCTCCGTGTGGAGCACACGTGTGTCACGGGGTCCACGAGAAAACACACACGTGTGCACAAACCCATTGATTTTAAGGGGTTAACATATGTCCGTGTCTTCAGTACATGTGAAAACGGACATCACACATGACGTGTGAAGGAGGCCTAAGACATAGAAACACACATTCAGCATTACATACGACAATGTACTTATTCGGCCACTAGATGGCACCGTCCGCACTTACAATAAATTCACATAATATACCAGCCTAAAATCTACTAAAACATCTTGGTCGGGGTCTTCAGGGGAGGAAATTCTTCACATTCTTGGTACGCTGACCACCTCCTTACATGTATGTATGAGTGTGTGTGTGTGTGTGTGTATGTGTGAATATATGTGTATGTATGTACGTCCACTAAAGGAATCTGCACCGTCGCATTTACAATCATGACATTTTGCACAGCCGCTTCTTGTGACTCAGGGAATGTCATAGACTATGTTTTGTGGGGAAATTTAAGCATGCGCTTTACACTTATTTGCCAAAAAACCTGCTTACATTAAAGTGAATGGAGCTGGGAGCCACAGGTCATTAATATGAGCTGTTATTGGTTGCTATAGGCAACAAAGGACATTCATAGTATAAGAAGCCTATGTGTGAGGTAATATGATATCAGTGGAGAGACGGATAGAGAGAGACAGAGCGAGAGACAGACAGACAGACAAACAGGGAGGCAGAGAAAAATCAGAGAAAGACATATAGAGAAACAGAAAGAGAGACAGAGACAGGCAGAGATCGTAGAGAGAGAAAGACAGAGAGAGACAGGTAGAGATGGACAGAAAGACAGGCAGAGAGGGACAGAGAGAGACAGACAGAGACGGACAGACAGAGAGGGAGACAGACAGACTGAGAAAGACAGGCAGAGAGGGACAGAAAGATGGTTAGATAAACGGACAGAGAGACAGGCAGAGAGGGAGAGAGTGAGAGACAGGCAGGGAGACAAGCAGAGAGACAGGCAGGGAGACAGGCAGAGAGACAAGCAGAGAGACAGGCAGGGAGACAGGCAGGGAGACAGGCAAAGAGACAGGCAGGGAGACAGGCAGGGAGACAGGCAGGGAGACAAGCAGAGAGACAGGCAGGGAGACAGGCAGGGAGACAGGCAAAGAGACAGGCAGGGAGACAGGCAAAGAGACAGGCAGGGAGACAGGCAGGGAGACAGGCAGAGAGACAGGCAGGGAGACAGGCAGGGAGACAGACAGAGAGACAGGCAGAGAGACAGACCGAGAGACAGGCAGAGAGACAGAAAGAGAGACAGGCAGAGAGACAGAAAGAGAGACAGGCAGGGAGACAGAAAGAGAGACAGACAGAGAGACAGACAGAGAGAAAGACAGAGCGACAGACAGAGAGACAGACAGAGAGACAGACCGAGAGACAGGCAGAGAGACAGGCAGGGAGACAGGCAGAGAGACAGAAAGAGAGACAGGCAGGGAGACAGGCAGAGAGACAGGCAGGGAGACAGGCAGGGAGACAGGCAGGGAGACAGGCAGAGAGACAGGCAGGGAGACAGACAGGGAGACAGACAGGGAGACAGGCAGGGAGACAGGCAGAGAGACAGGCAGGGAGACAGGCAGGGAGACAGGCAGAGAGACAGGCAGGGAGACAGGCAGGGAGACAGGCAGAGAGACAGGCAGGGAGACAGGCAGGGAGACAGGCAAAGAGACAGGCAGGGAGACAGGCAGGGAGACAGGCAGAGAGACAGGCAGGGAGACAGGCAGGGAGACAGGCAGGGAGACAGGCAAAGAGACAGGCAGGGAGACAGGCAGGGAGACAGGCAGGGAGACAAGCAGAGAGACAGGCAGGGAGACAGGCAAAGAGACAGGCAGGGAGACAGGCAAAGAGACAGGCAGGGAGACAGGCAGGGAGACAGGCAGAGAGACAGGCAGGGAGACAGGCAGGGAGACAGACAGGGAGACAGGCAGGGAGACAGGCAGAGAGACAAGCAGAGAGACAGGCAGGGAGACAGGCAGGGAGACAGGCAAAGAGACAGGCAGGGAGACAGGCAGGGAGACAGGCAGGGAGACAAGCAGAGAGACAGGCAGGGAGACAGGCAGGGAGACAGGCAAAGAGACAGGCAGGGAGACAAGCAGAGAGACAAGCAGAGAGACAGGCAGGGAGACAGGCAGGGAGACAGGCAGGGAGACAGGCAGGGAGACAAGCAGAGAGACAGGCAGGGAGACAGGCAGGGAGACAGGCAGGGAGACAGGCAGAGAGACAAGCAGAGAGACAGGCAGGGAGACAGGCAGGGAGACAGGCAAAGAGACAGGCAGGGAGACAGGCAGGGAGACAGGCAGGGAGACAAGCAGAGAGACAGGCAGGGAGACAGGCAGGGAGACAGGCAAAGAGACAGGCAGGGAGACAGGCAGAGAGACAGGCAGGGAGACAGGCAGGGAGACAGACAGAGAGACAGACAGAGAGACAGACAGAGAGACAGGCAGAGAGACAGAAAGAGAGACAGGCAGAGAGACAGAAAGAGAGACAGGCAGGGAGACAGAAAGAGAGACAGACAGAGAGAAAGACAGAGAGACAGACAGAGAGACAGACCGAGAGACAGGCAGAGAGACAGAAAGAGAGACAGGCAGGGAGACAGAAAGAGAGACAGGCAGAGAGACAGAAAGAGAGACAGGCAGGGAGACAGGCAGAGAGACAGGCAGGGAGACAGGCAGGGAGACAGGCAGGGAGACAGACAGAGAGACAGGCAGGTAGACAGGCAGGGAGACAGGCAGAGAGACGGGCAGGGAGACAGAAAGAGAGACAGACAGAGAGACAGGCAGAGAGAAAGGCAGGGAGACAGGCAGGGAGACAAACAGAGAGACAGGCAGAGAGACGGGCAGAGAGACGGGCAGAGAGACAGACAGAGAGACAGACAGAGAGACAGGCAGAGAGACAGAAAGAAAGACAGGCAGGGAGACAGAAAGAGAGACAGGCAGAGAGACAGAAAGAAAGACAGGCAGGGAGACAGAAAGAGAGACAGGCAGGGAGACTGGCAGGGAGACAGGCAGGGAGACAGGCAGGGAGACAGGCAGAGAGACAGGCAAAGAGACAGG
>NC_134363.1:33195399-33225399 GCF_048569485.1 Anomaloglossus baeobatrachus | reverse complement strand
GAGACAGGCAGAGAGACAGGCAGAGAGACAGGCAAAGAGACAGGCAGAGAGACAGAAAGAGAGACAGGCAGAGAGACAGGCAGGGAGACAGGCAGAGAGACAGGCAGAGAGACAGACAGAGAGACAGAAAGAGAGACAGGCAGAGAGACAGGCAGGGAGACAGGCAGAGAGACAGGCAGAGAGACAGGCAGAGAGACAGGCAAAGAGACAGGCAGAGAGACAGGCAGAGAGACAGAAGGAGAGACAGGCAGAGAGACAGGCAGGGAGACAGGCAGAGAGACAGGCAGAGAGACAGACAGAGAGACAGAAAGAGAGACAGGCAGGGAGACAGGCAGGGAGACAGACAGGGAGACAGGCAGAGAGACAGGCAGAGAGACAGGCAGGGAGACAGGCAGGGAGACAGACAGGGAGACAGGCAGAGAGACAGGCAGGGAGACAGGCAGGGAGACAGGCAGGGAGACAGGCAGAGAGACAGGCAGAGAGACAGGCAGGGAGACAGGCAGGGAGACAGGCAGAGAGACAGAAAGAGAGACAGAAAGAGAGACAGGCAGGGAGACAGGCAGAGAGACAGGCAGAGAGACAGGCAGAGAGACAGAAAGAGAGACAGAAAGAGAGACAGGCAGGGAGACAGGCAGGGAGACAGGCAGAGAGACAGGCAGAGAGACAATTACTATCCTGGACAACAACGGGTACTACAGCTAGTACAGGTTATATAATAATCAGTGATTTCCCCCTAGTGGTGGATGCAGGTTACATCTATAACAGCATCACACATGCAGGAGCATGGAGATGACTGACCCCTACTCTGTAAAGCTCTAGTGCCAGCTGTGTTATACAGCCAACCCCTGACTTAGATGGGTGAAAACTTTATTATATTATTATTTATAATATGGGGCCACTTTTTGCTATCATTACGCCACCATTCTAGGTGTAAGTAATGTGTTTTTTCCATTTCAGGGACGGGATCTCGGCTGACAATCCTATTGGAACCTCTTGGACCCAGTTGGATCTTAGCGGCAAATTCCGACATGTGACTTATGATCAGGGCGTCTTGTGGCTTCTCGCGGAGAACGGAGCCATCTCTAAATGTGAAAATGAGAAAGTCCGCACTCCCTCAATCTGTTTTTAGATCTCATGAACAGATCCGACTTGTAGTATGTTATGGCATGATAGTTTTTGGGGAGGTTTGCGGGGTTGGAAGGAATTTTTGTCAAAATTAATTTTTACAGGTCAATAAAAAACAAAAATAAACTCGTTCAGTACAAAATGCTCCATTTGCCGTAATATCTTCCATGTGAAATAAAGTCTCACTTTTATTCCTAATTTTTCTGATTTTTTTTTTGTCAATGAATATTTTAAAGTAGTAGTTTACAGTCAGTACTGGCTAATATTCCCCCATACAGTCACTACTGGCTAATTTTTCCCCCATACAGTCAGTGCTGGCTAATATCCCCCCATACAGTCAATACTGGCTAATATTTTTCCCATACGCTAAGCACTGGCTAATATTTCCCCCATAAATTTAGTACTGGCTAATATTTTCCCCCATACAGTCAGTACTGGCTAATATTTCCCCTATCCATTCACTACTGGCTAATATTTACACCATACAATCAGTATTGGCTAATATGTCCCCCATACAGTCACTACTGGCTAATATTCCCCACATACAGTCACTACTGGCTAATATTTCCCTCATATAGTCAGTGCTGGCTAATATTCCCCCCAGTCAGTACTGGCTAATATTTCCGTCATACAGTCAGTACTGGCTAATATTTTCCCATACGCTCAGCACTGGCTAATAGTTCCCCATACAGTCAGTACTGGCTAATATTCCCCCATACTCTCAGTACTGGCTAATATTTCCCCCAAACAGTCAGTACTGGCTAATATTCCCCCATACAGTCAGTACTGGCTAATATTCCCCCATACACTCAGTACTGGCTAATATTTCCCCCATACAGTCAGTACTGGCTAATATTCCCCCATACACTCAGTACTGGCTAATATTTCCCCATACACTCAGTACTGGCTAATATTCCCCCATACAGTCAGTACTGGCTAATATTCCCCCATACACTCAGTACTGGCTAATATTCCCCCATACACTCAGTACTGGCTAATATTCCCCCATACACTCAGTACTGGCTAATATTCCCCCATACACTCAGTACTGGCTAATATTCCCCCATACACTCAGTACTGGCTAATATTCCCCCATACAGTCAGTACTGGCTAATATTCCCCCATACAGTCAGTACTGGCTAATATTCCCCCATACACTCAGTACTGGCTAATATTCCCCCATACACTCAGTACTGGCTAATATTCCCCCATACACTCAGTACTGGCTAATATTCCCCCATACAGTCACTGCTGGCTAATATTCTTCCCATACAGTCAGTACTGGCTAATATTTCCCTCATAGAGTCAGTACTGGCTAATATTCCCCCATACACTCAGTACTGGCTGATATTCCCCCATACACTCAGTACTGGCTAATATTTCCCCCATACAGTCAGTACTGGCTAATATTTTTCAGTGAATTCAGTGCCCCTTAAAAGATAAAGACCCCTTAGTGTCACCTTAAAAAATACCCTCTGAGTGCCCCTTTAAAAACAAGAATGCCCCCAAAGAGTGCCACTATTGTGGCCCCCAGGCAGATAAAAAATAAAGCTTATTCTTACCCACTCCTGAGCCCACTCATGACCTCAACAAACAAATCCACCCACAGTCTGCACCCAGCACGTAGGCATTGCAGATTTTATTGGCCCATTTCTCTTGTGCCATCTCTTATTGATCCTTTTGACTCCCAAATGGTAGAGGCCGCCATTATCTACCCCTTTTAGATTTCCACTTCCTTCCACCCCCCCCCCCCCAAGAAAAATGACGGCCCAGATGTTTAGGATAAAATTGTCCAAAAAGATGTTTATTACAGGCCCAGAAAAATAATTTGAGATGAGGAGGCTCTTGGAGCTCAAAAATCCTCTAAAACCCAAACTGTAACTTTTCAGCATTACCCCCTCCAGTCACAATCATAGGCTCAGGAGCACCTGTAATGCTGGAAACTCATTGTCAAAAAGATCTTTATTATAGGCCCAAATAAATAACTTGAGATGAGGAGGCTCTTGGAGCTCAAAAGGCTACCGGTACACAAACTGTAACCTTTCAGCATAACCCCCTGAGTCGCAACTATAGGCTCAGGAGCAGCTGTAATGCTGGAAACTCATCGTCAAAAAGGTCTTTACTATAGGTCTAAATAAAGTGGGGAGGCTCTTGGAGCTCAAAAGGCTACCGGTACACAAACTGTAACCTTTCAGCATTATCCCCTAGTCATAACCATAGGCTCAGGAGCAGCTGTATTGCTGGAAACTGGAAATGTATTGTCAAAAAAAGTCTTTATTATAGACCCAAATAAATAATTTGACATGAGGAGGCTCTTGGAGCTCAAAATGCCTCCAGTACCCAAACTGTAACCTTTCAGCATTACCCACTGAGTCGTAACCATAGGCACAGGAGCAGCTGTAATGCTATAAACGTATTGTCAAAAAGGTCTTTATTACAGGTCAAAACAAAAAATTTTAGGTGAGAAGACTCTTGGAGCTCAAAAGACCTCCAGTACCCAAACTGTAACCTTTCAGCAATTCCCCCTCTAGTTGTAACAATAGCCTCAGGAGCAGCTGTAATGCTGTAAATTCATTGTCAAAAAGGTCTTTATAATAGGCCCAAATAAATAATTTGAGGTGATGATTCCCTTGGGGCTCAAAAGGCCTCCAGTACCCAACCTGTAACGATTCAGCAACCATAACTTGAGTCACAACCATAACCATTGAGTCACAACCATAACCATAACCATTCAGGAGCACCTGTAATGCTGAAAACTCTATCATACCACCGACTCCCAGGGACCCCAGCTCGAAGAATCCCAAAACTCCACCAGGCCATGACAATTAGAGGGTACCATCTACCTGGTGAAATCTCCTCCCACCATAATTTTGTCACCAACTCCAAGAAGTCCACCCTAACTAGCAAACCCCATCCCAACCTCCAAACTGACCCTGAAAAAAGCTAAATATTATCCCCTTACCATCTTGATATAATAATACCGCCAAGATGGAGGCTGAGGAGCACGAGTGAGAAATAACGGATTTTTTGCTGTTAGGCAGAAGAATCCCCCCATAGACCTAATGGAATCTCTTGGAGGAGACCTGTCTAAGGTCTGGGGCAGAGGAAGAGCAGAGATAACAAAAAAGTCACAACACATAAACAATAAATGGCGGCATACAGGTGAAGGAATGGCAAGTGGCCACAAGATGTCACTGCTGGAGAAGAAACCCGGAGATGCACTACCTGCAAGTGGAGAGGACCAGGTGTAGAGCTTGAATGCAAATATAACGGAGAATCGCTGACTGGTTTGGTGAAAAAACGTTTGTCTGATTAGACCGCAAAATGCTGGTCCAGCGTTTGGAAATTTTTTGGATAATCTGCATTGGTGGCAAACACAAGGGTAATTTTAATTTTATCAACCCTCTTGTCTAAAGGCCCCGTTACACGGGACGATATATCGGGCGATCGCATGTGCGACGTGACACGCTCAGATCATATTAACGATTTGCCGGTATTGCTCATAGGTTGTTTATTTGCTGTCACATGTAACGATCTCAAAATCGACGCATCAGCGATATATTGTTGGACCCAGGCGGTCGTTTGAATGTTGTTCGTCGTTGGCAGGGCGTCAAACGGAGCAATATGTCGGCTGCGTCCCCAAAAGCAAACAATTTTTTAAAAATGAACGACGTGTCAACGATCCACGATTTTCATCCTATTTGCGATCGCTCAGAGTCGCTCGTAGGTGTCACACGCAACGACGTCGCGAACGATGCCGGATGTGCGTCACGTAATTCGTGACCCCAACGACATATCGCCCGATATATCGTCTCGTGTAACGCCGCCTTTAGGCTAACGGTGAGGATTTGATGTGAATTTTCAATCCGCAGAGTGTCCCGTGGGTACATGTGGCAGCTCATATCATAAACGAAGCATTTCAATTATACAGCTTAGTCAACTTGTGCTTCCTTCTACAGCCACCTCAGTGCAGAGCCTGTGTCCTGGTCTGGCAAGCTCAGTATTCCTTCCCTAACACTTCCGAGTTTGGCTTACATGCAGCCTGTGTCCCCGTTATCTTCTGTGCTGTCTCAGGGACCCCACTACCACAGTTATATCTTTCTAGACCTTCAGCTCAGTACTACTGAAGTCATGCTCACCTTTCTTTTCTATTTTCCAGGGCACCCAGACTTGTCTGTAGTACTCAAATCCTCCCTTCTTTCCTTTATTCCTTCCTTCCGTTCATCCTTCCTGTGATCATTTCTTCCTTCGATTCTTCCTTCCTTTGATCTTTCCTGTCATAGTTTCTTCCTTCAATCATTCCTTTGATCCTCCTACCTTCCATCCTTCCTTCCTTTGATCCTTCCTTAGATCCTTCCTTCCTTTGATCCTTTTGTCTCGGGCAGGGGACAGACCACGGCAGGGGAGGCTACCCGAGGCGCTCTGATCTGGTATCGTGGCTGTGGCTCGAGTGGCAGCTGTATCCTGGGCTCGTGCAGCAGCCCGCCGCCCACAACTGTGTAAAAGGGGGTATTTACAGGGGAGAGAGTTTGTCAGTGACGCCACCCGTGGGTTGTGGTGATTTGTTGGTGACAGCGCCGCTGCCTTTGTATGGGACACCCGGGGCTGATGGAGTGGGGCAGCAGGATGGTATCCCCTCCACGGGTAGGGGAGGTGTAGTCCCGGGGCCCAGGTGTAGGTGGTGTGCAGTGCTGGGGCGCCATCTCTAGGCTGGACCAGATGAAAGCGGTGTACTCACTGTTTAGAAATAAGTCACACAAAGTCCAAGTAGTAAACCAAGTGCCGGATACTGGTAGCCTCCTGAGGGGTGTGCTTGAGTCCCGCACACCGGTTGACAGGACAGGGGCCCTTCCTCCTGCACTTCAGTGTTTTGTCTTGTGTGTTGACAAGTCCACATGAAACGGGAAAAGTCCACTCCCGATGTCTTTACTGTGGGAGCTGTGGCCCACGAGATCTGACCCTTGGGATTTTTGCAGGCACTTGCAGACGCCATATCCCCCGCGTTGGGCTTCCGTCTCGCTCTATCTGGGCTCTCTGGTGGGACAAGACGTGGAATCTTGTCCCCTGCTGGCTAATTGACAAGGGGCTTGAAGCTGTCCTCGCCCTGGGGTCCAGGCACACCGACTGTGCACGGCCTCCGGACCGGATTCCCGCTGTCAGCACCAGCGGCCTACAACCCTGCACCGGTCCACTTAAAGTCTCCTGCAACTGGATCTCTGTTGCCTGTGGCCCTGCTCTGCCGTCTGCCACCTAGTCAGCTCAGGTAGTCTGGTAGTCCAAGCACTACAACCCCCGACTACCACTTCACTCCTCTCACTTCCTTTGTCCACTCACTAACTGACTTGTTCCCTCCCCTGACACCTCAGAACCCCTAGGTGGGCGTCACCATCTGCCTGGCTCCGCCCACTGGTGTGTCCCTATTGTCCTTGGGGGGGTGACTAGGCTTTGTGGCTGGTGTTTGTACCTGTGTGTGGGTTGTGTTGGTAGGCAAGGGGGAGAGAGTCCTGCATCTGAAAGATGGATGCAGTCTCCTGTGACAACCTGGTTTTGCCAGGGCGTGACACTCCCCCTTGGTAAAACACAGCCCGTCCTCGGGCTGTCCGGCACTGATTTTTATTTTTTCTGGAACGGTAAAAGGCAAAAGATATAAAACACATAACATTGCATAAAACTGTAAACATTTTGTGCCGCCCCCGTGACAGCAGCCAGCGCTGCTCGGATTCAGATCTACGGTATGGCTCGAGGGGGTCACCGGACCTGGGGGTCACGCGGACACTCCGAATGAAAGGGGGGACGTATTTGTACGGGATTGGTTGTGAACTGTCTGTGAACTGTCTGTCATGCTACCCATGGTGTGTGGTGAGATGTAGCACCACCGCTGTCGTTGCAGGGCTCCCGTGGACGTTGGGCTGGCAGCTGGATGTTAACCCCTCCGTGGGTAGGGATGGATGTCCCGGGGCCCAGTGTCTCTGTGCTGAGGGTTGGTGATTGCAGGGGCCGGCGCACCCGGCCAGGCCGGGGGTGT
This sequence comes from Anomaloglossus baeobatrachus, assembly GCF_048569485.1. Taxonomy (NCBI): domain Eukaryota; kingdom Metazoa; phylum Chordata; class Amphibia; order Anura; family Aromobatidae; genus Anomaloglossus; species Anomaloglossus baeobatrachus. The sequence continues at coordinate 33,218,249 of NC_134363.1, read as the reverse complement.
TACTCACCGTCAAAGAAAGCACACAAGTCCTGTGGTAAACCAAGGGGATGGTGGCTGGCTGCCGCAGACGGGTATATCTGGTCCCACACCCGGGTTGATAGTCAGGGTCCCTCTCCATTGCCTCCTAGCCAATGGTGCCCGGGCTCCAACCCCGGCACCTGTCAGACTCCTCTCTCCTTCACTGACTACTCTCAACTCACAACTGACTGTCAACTCTCTGTGTTTTCCTGCCTCAGGTCCTCTGAACTTTTCGGCGGGCGTGGCCAACCGCCTGGCTCTGCCCCCTGGTGTGTTCATCCAGCACTGAGGGAGGTGACTAGGTTATAAAGGTTGGCTGATGTTACCTTATTGGGGGACAGGTGTAATGCGGGGGTTTACCTGTGACTACCTGGCTAGTCCAGGGCGTCACACTCCCCCTTGGTTAACTACAGACCGTCCGTGGGCTGTCCGACCACCACTGTTTATTTTGTGACTGCAAAAGACAAAAAGAGAACATATGTACAATTATAATAACAGTATTTACAATTAAGCATGTTTGTGTTTCTTCCCTTGCGGGAGGCATGTTACTTAAACGTTGCAAAAATATAAAAACATTTTTATTAACCAGGAACGGGACGGGACCGGGTCCTTTCATTTGCCCACCCAAGCAAACCTAAACCTTGATGCTGCCTCTAAAGACAGGTCAGCCCCCCTTTTCCCCAGTCCAGGAATCGGGTTCAGGTCCGGGTATTGCCCATACGGGCCGGGTAAAAAGTTCCTTACCTGGCAGTCTCTCAGAGGCCCCACATCCAGGGGACACCTGACCCGGAGGGTTGTCACCAGTTCCAATGGTGACGGGACCTCGGCCTACAACATCCCGCAGGCCCTTCCTCCAACCACCCTCCCCGGGGACTGTAGGACCTGAAAGGTTGGTCCGGGATTATTTACAAGCCCAAAAGTTTTTGGGTGGCTTGCAAGTTCTCAGCCATGTTCACTTTAAAATGGGGTAAACAGCGGGAATCAAACAAAGTCCCAACGGGGACGGGCAGTATGGTAGCCGGGAACCGCCACCATTTAACACTCTTAAATGCGGGCATGCACATCCTCTTTACCCTCCTGCTCAGGAGCCAGACTTCCTGGGGAACCCTCGGCACTGGCTACGACCGGCCTCACATACTGCCGTGGGACCCCACGCTCAACAGTCTGCGCCTCCTTTCCACGAGCACCTTGCCGCTGGTCTTCAGCCGGTGTAAGGGGTAGTCGGACCCCCGAACCGGGAAAGAGAATCCCCCCCTGAAGACGCCACAGGCGGGCGTGACCAACCGCCTGGCTCCGCCCCCTGGTGTGTTCATCCAGCACTGAGGGAGGTGACTAGGTTATAAAGGTTGGCTGATGTTACCTTATTGGGGGACAGGTGTAATGTGGGGTCTACCTGTGGCTACCTGGCTAGTCCAGGGCGTCACATTACTCACGGTCAAAGAAAGCACCCAAGTCCTGTGGTAAACCAAGGGGATGGTGGCCGGCTGCCGCAGACGGGTGTATCTGGTCCCACACCCGGGTTGATAGTCAGGGTCCCTCTCCTCTGCACTCAGTGTTTTGTAGAATGGACTTCCCGGCTTGAAACACGTGAGTCCGCTCCCGGTCCTTTGGTTGGGAGCCGTGCCCGTCAGACGCTGACCCTTGGGATCTATGGGCCCTGGCAGTTGCCTTATTCCTATCGGTGAGTGTTTGTCTACTTTTTGGGACTTAGGTTGGGACAGGACCTGTAATCCTGCCCTCAATTGGTGAAGTAGCCAGGCCGCCTGTGTCGGTGCTGGCTTCAGGGTGTGAGTACCCCCTCTGTGCACATGGTTTCCGGGTCGGTTCTCCGGTGTCGGTACCGGGGCAGGATCCAACCCTGTCCCGGTCCACTCCAGCTGCCGTCTTCCCGTCTCCTGCAGACTCTGACTAACGTCTGCCACCTAGCCAGAACGTCAGGGCTCTTACCCCGACGCCTGTCAGCTAGCACTTCACTCCACTCCAACTTGAACTAGAACTAGACACTGACTGCACTTCAACTCAACACTCAAACTAAACTGACTGTTTTCCCACCCCGGGCTCACCAGACTCCTAGGTGGGCGTTCCCTAACCGCCTGGTCAAGCCCACTGGTGTGTCTGTCCTTCCCTAAGGGGGGGATGACTCGGATTTCAGGTCGGCTGGTTTTAACCCCGTGTGGGATGGGTGTTGTGCGGGGGCCTAAACTGTGTGACACCTGGTTTTCCAGGGCATCACAATTTCATCCCTATATAGGGAGGCACTCTTCTTAAACGTTGCAAAACTTATCTTCTCCCTTCAACCCGCCACCCAAAACACCTGAACCCCTGGTGCCACCGCTAGCCATGCTGTCACACCACCCTGAGTTCCTGACAGTGTCCGTGGTGAAATGATTGAAGTCCCCTTCCCACCAGTCCACCCCAAAGAGTCCCAAAGTTCTGGAACCCTCTGGCCTGGAGGTTAGCCACCGGTTTCATTAGTGACTGGGCCTCGGCCGACTCTACCGCAGGCCCTTCCTCCAACCAGTCCTCTACAGCGGTGTTAGAGTCCTGGTGGTAGGGTAAACAAGAAGGTAAATAGGGATGGCCTCTGCCAGTCCTGAGGCCATGGTCCATGAACAACAGGGGAAAAGCTGGGTTAAAACACGGAAAGGGGGTAGCCGGGTTCCGTTACCAATCACTCCTTCTCATACAAATGACGGTGGTAGGTGAGGCATGGCTGCTCGTTAACCACGACCCACTTCTTGATGTCAAGGGCAAACCACCCTCGCTCTCCACAGTGCCGGGTGTAGCCAACCATGTCTCCGGGTTCCAGATTCCTATCTGGGTGGCCGATTGGTAGATGAGGGGCCACATCCTTCCGGGACACAAATATCTCGGCCTCCAGTCCTGGCTGGTAGATGAACCCCCACCCTTTCTGGGGGTCAAAATGGTGGACCTGTCCCCGGTACGTCAGGCCCTTGACCCGGAAAGTAGCTTGCCGGAGACAGTCCTACTCCCGGTAGGTTCGGGCAATCACACCCGCCCTTTTCTCCTCTCGAGCGGCGATTTCCTTGCGGAGCTGTTGCTGTTGCTGCTCCCAGTACGGGGAACGGGTTCCGTGCTCCTCCTCCTGCTCAGGAGCCAGGCCCACTCGGATATGTCGCGGGCAGAGGGGCCGCTCTCGCTACGCTCGGGTCCGCGGCTGCTGCTCGGTGGCTCGAGCGGTGGGCCAGACCCGGGGACTGGAGCAGCGCTCCTCGCCCACGAGTGAAAAGGGGGTGGTTTGTTTGGGGAGATAGTTCGTGACGCCACCCACGGGTCGTGGTGATGATGGGCACCACCACTGCTGCTGGTGAGGGGGATCCCGGGAGAGATGGCAGGGAGCAGCTAAGATGTTGTCCCCTCCGTGGGTAGGGGTTGGTGATCCCGGGGCCCGGTGGCGGTACGGGGAGGCAGAATGGCCGGGGTGCAGGGTTGCAGGGGCAGCGCGGAGCGGTGCCGGATGGCACAGTTGTACTCACTCAGGCACAAATTCACAGAGTCTCTGGTAAACCAAACGGCTGGATGGACGTGTCCCGCAGCCGGCTGCAGTGTCTTTGCTCTCCCCGGACAGGTGGTGGCGGCTGTCTTTCCCTGCACCTGTGTAGAATGTGTTGACTCCGATGGTTTCCCAACGGTAGTCCGCACCCCGGCGTATAGGTACCGAAGGAGCCCGTTTTGCCCGCAGGCGCTGGCCCGTGGATCTCTAGCCTATGGCGGTGGCTTTTTATCCTCACTGGTTGGACTGTTGCCTTCTGTCGGGTCTTGGCTGTTAGGAAACCCCTGGGGTTCCGGTCACTCTCGGATTTGACCGTTGTCGGCGGCTCCCAGCCTAGTCGGGGTCCGATGGCCCTGCCTTTGTGCTTAGCTTCACTCCGCTCCCCGGTTCGGTACCGGCGGGCTACCGCCCGACCCCGGTCCTACGGTTCCGCAGAGGTCCACTAACTCCTGCAGACGGCCACCACCATCTGCCGACCTTGCTGACAGTGCCTGGGCTTCTACCCAGACACCAGCAGTTTCTCCACTCCAACCTCAACTCCTCACTCCACTTCACTGAACTCCAAAACTCAACTCCCCTGAACTCTTGCTCTTTCCTTCCTCCAGGCCTGTGAACTCCTCGGTGGGTGGGGCCAACCGCCTGGCTCCGCCCCACCTGCTGTGGACATCAGACCCTGGAGGGAGGCAACAAGGATTTTGTTTGACTGATGTAAACTATCCAGGGGAGGGGGTGTGTGTGATGTTATGTCTGTGACTACCTGGCTAGTCCAGGGCGTCACATTCCCCCTTGGTGAAATGCAGACCATCCGCGGGCTGCCCGTCCATCACCGGTTTTATTTCTGCAAAAATAGAAATTTAAAATGGAAAACATTAAACATGAGCATATTTATCACTCTTCCCTTACAGGAGGCTTTTCTCTTTAACGTTACTTAACGGCATAAAAACATTTTTATTAATAACGGACGGGTCCATGTTCTTCCGCTCCCCCACCCAAGCAACCTACACCTTGATGCTGCCCCTAAGAAATGGGCAGCACCCCTTTACCCCAGTCCTGGTCCAGGTTACCCGAGCGGGAACGGGTACGGTGTCTCGCACCCGGCTGTCATTTCAGGGGACCCCACGTCCAGGGGGGGGCCCTGACCCCCGGAGGATGGTCACCGGTCCTGGTGGTGACCGGACCCCAGCCTGCTCTGCTGCGGGTCCTTCCTCCAATCTGCCTCTCCGGAGGCGGCAACGGAATACAGCCCACAAATTATTTACAAGACCACAAGTTCGTGGTTGGCCTGCAAGTTCTCGGCCTTGTTCATGAGTAGTTTCTCATGTGGGCTGTTTCGGGGTAGTTGTATGGCAGACAAAGATTAAACATACTGATGGTCCCAATGGGGACAACTCTCTCTTTTTCGGACGGTAATCAGATGAGTCATTCGGATCATTAGTGTTCATTCATTCAAATAAAACAAGGTGCTGAGAGTCCCAACGGGGACAACTGGGTTGCAACGGAGGACCGCTGCCTTACTTGAGGTCGCCTTCCTCATACGCCTCCTCCAACGCTACATCTGGACGGTACGGTGTGGGAGGGGACTGGGACCGCATCTGGACACCGCGGCCTTCCCTCTGCTTCACATCTAGGGCAAACCAGCCCCTCTCCCTGCAGTGTCGGGTGTAGGTCACCAGGTCGCCCGGTTGCAAGTCACGACCAGGGTGGCCCGTTGGCAGATGGGAGTTTACATCCCGGCGAGCCACAAATATCTCGGCCTCCAGGTCCGGTTCATAGATGAAGCCATATCCCCGCTGAGGATCAAACCGCCTGACCTGGCCCTTGTGGATCGGGCCCCGCACCCGGAGAGTGGCATTGCGCAGATTGTCCTTTTCTCTTATGGTCCGAGCCAGCACCTCGGACCTCTGCTGCTCTCGGGCGGCAATCTTGCGGCCCAGCGGGTTCGGCTCCCTGTCCCAGTAGGGGGTGTTTGCGTGCCCCTGCGCGCAGGTCTGTCCCCACTGGACCTCCCCCACACCGGCCACGACCGGTATTCTCCTTGGGGGTCCTGCGGTGACGCGGCCTGGGCTGCTGCTTTGCAGCGGCGAGCCAGTGCAGCCTCAGCCGAGGCGTAGGGTTCAGGGACAACAGGCCTCACCTGCTGGGCTTTCCTGCCCGCAGCTTCCACTTCTTCCGTAGCCGGACGGACTGCCGGAGCCGGGGCTGTCTTGGGTGCGGCCGCTTCCGGGGCCGACGGCTTCTTTTCGTGGACGGGCACCTCCCGTGGGATCTTCCATGGCAGCGGGAGCGGTGCAGGCCGTTCACTGGCAACGCCTACAGGCTGGTCCTCCAGGGCGGACAGGCTTAACTCCGCTACCGGTGTTGGGGGCAGCGGGCCTAGTGGTGGGACAGCAGCAACCGGTGCGAATGGCGGGGGAGGCAGCAGGGTGAACGGACGCAGACCGGGTACCTCAGCTGCAGCGACCGGTCCTTTAAGGACACAGGGGCGTGGGTCGCTCATCTGCTCCTCCAGCACTGTCTCCACCTCGCGTCTCCACACAGCTGCCGCCACTTCCTCCATTTCGGCCACCCATCTCTCCATTAGGAATCGGACCTGGGCCTGCAGGCGGCAGCACATTTGCGCGGTCCTGGCTTCCAGGAACCAGATGTGTAGCAGAGTCCTGGCGTCCCTCCTCTTTATACCTTCGGTTACATCAGGTACACCTGCACCCGCCCCCCTTGGTTCTTTCCAGCACTTCCTCCTTCTTGGGGTGGGGCTTCACTTTCACACCTTTCCTGCTTGGGGAAGACGCTTGAGCGGGAAATCTTCGCGCCAAAGATGGCGGAACTTCAAATTTTTCGGCCGGACGCCGCCGGCGGCGACTGCAAGGCGCACTTCTACCGGTAGGTAGATTGGTTCTAATCCTGTTCGTAACGCCAAGTTGTCGTGGGTGGAGGGGCCGCGCTCGCTACGCTCGGGTCCGCGGCTGCTGCTGCTGCTCGGTGGCTCGAGCGGTGGGCCGGACCCGGGGACTCGAGCAGCGCTCCTCGCCCACGAGTGAAAAGGGGGTGGTTTGTTTGGGGAGATAGTCCGTGACGCCACCCACGGGTCGTGGTGATGATGGGCACCACCGCTGCTGGTGAGGGGGATCCCGGGAGCGATGGCAGGGAGCAGCTAAGATGTTGTCCCCTCCGTGGGTAGGGGTTGGTGATCCCGGGGCCCGGTGGCGGTACGGGGAGGCAGAATGGCCGGGTTGCAGGGTTGCAGGGGCAGCGCGGAGCGGTGCCGGATGGCACAGTTGTACTCACTCAGGCACAAATTCACAGAGTCTCTGGTAAACCAAACGGCTGGATGGACGTGTCCCGCAGCCGGCTGCAGTGTCTTTGCTTTTCCCGGACAGGTGGTGGCGGCTGTCTTTCCCTGCACCTGTGTAGAATGTAGAAAAAACAAAAAAAGCTAGCACTAAATGTGCACTACAGCACTAAAAATTCCAACTGTACTTATTATAAATTTGAGATTTTTGGCAAAAAATTGCAATTTCTTGAGCCACCCCGCCACTCCACGGCAAATCTCATTTGGGGCAGTCCTAACACTAAAATATTTTTATAAAATGTGCCAAACGGCCTCACATATGAAATAGTAGAACTACTCTTAGCAGCACTCACCTGGTCTATTTCAATCCCGTACCCATGACTGAATCATGGTTGTGGGCGGGACAGGCCCAAGCAAATGCTGCAGTAAATAGCCTGTGGACAGGGCCTGATGACTGAATGTGAACAGTCACCAATCGCCAAAATCTAGACAGGTGGAATACATCCCAAATTGGGGTGCATAGCAAGGTGGGGGTCAACGACCGACCAATTCAATGAAGAAAAAACAAAAAAAGCTAGCACTAAATGTGCACTACAGCACTAAAAAATCTCAAAAATTTTATAATAAGTACAGTTTGGAATTTTTAGTACTGAAGTGCACATTTAGTGCTGGCTTTTTGTTTTTCTTCATTGAATTGGTCGGTGGCTGACCCCCACCTTGCTATGCACCCCAATTTGGGATGTATTCCACCTGTCTAGATTTTGGCGGTTGGTGACTGTTCACATTCAGTCATCAGGCCTTGTCCACAGGCTATTTACTTCATGCAGCATTTGCTTGGACCTGTCCCGCCCACAGCCATGACTCAGTCATGGGTACGGGATTGAAATAGACCAGGTGAGTGCTGCTAAGAGCAGTTCTACTATTCATATGTGAGGCCGTATGGCACATTTTATAAAAATATTTTAGTGTAGGACTGCCTCAAATGAGATTTGCCGTGACGTGGCGAGGCAGCTCAAGAAATTGCAATTTTTTGACAAAAATCTCAAAAATTTTATAAGTACAGTTTGGAATTTTTAGTGCTGAAGTGCACATTTAGTGCTGGCTTTTTGTTTTACCTGTGTAGAATGTGTTGACTCCGATGGTTTCCCAACGGTAGTCCGCTCCCCGGCGTATAGGTACCGAAGGAGCCCGTTTTGCCCGCAGGCGCTGGCCCGTGGATCTCTAGCCTATGGCGGTGGCTTTTTATCCTCACTGGTTGGACTGTTGCCTTCTGTTGGGTCTTGGCTGTTAGGAAACCCCTGGGGTTCCGGTCACTCTCTGATTTGACCGTTGTCGGCGGCTACCAGCCTAGTCGGGGTCCGATGGCCCTGCCTTTGTGCTTAGCTTCACTCCGCTCCCCGGTTCGGTACCGGCGGGCTACCACCCGACCCCGGTCCTACGGTTCCGCAGAGGTCCACTAACTCCTGCAGACGGCCACCACCGTCTGCCGACCTTGCTGACAGTGCCTGGGCTCCTACCCAGACACTAGCAGTTTCTCCACTCCAACCTCAACTCCTCACTCCACTTCACTGAACTCCAAAACTCAACTCCCCTGAACTCCTGCTTTTTCCCGCCTCCAGGCCTGTGAACTCCTCGGTGGGTGGGGCCAACCGCCTGGCTCCGCCCCACCTGGTGTGGACATCAGACCCTGGAGGGAGGCAACAAGGATTTTGTTTGACTGATGTAAACTATCCAGGGGAGGGTGTGTGTGTGATGTTATGTCTGTGACTACCTGGCTAGTTCAGGGCGTCACAGATACCTTCGGCGCCGGCTACGACCGGCCTCTCATACTGCCGTGGGCCCCACGATCAGTGGCCTGCTCCGCTTCCCTGCCGGAACACAACGGCTGTTTCTCAGCCAGGGTGGGGTGCTTGGGAATGGTTGGTGTTGCAGCTGGGGTAGATACAAAGATGGGTGCCGCCTCCGTAGCTGCCGGGCGGATGGCCGGGGCCGACGTCATCAATGGTGCGGCCAGGCTCGGGGCCAGATGAGATGTCATCAGTGGTGCCGGAGTGATGGAGATGGTAAGGCCTGAGAACCAAGCAGCTGGGTTCTCCCCTGCAGATGATACAGGCTCCGCTGCCACTGACCGAGGCAACGGGTCGGTCAGAGCATTGGCTGCGGACACGGGTGACGAGGTAGGCAACATGGCAGACGGGAGCAGACCGAAACCCTCAGCCAGGCAGGCCAGTTCCTGGGGAACATAGGGGCGTGGGTCACTGCTTACCTGCTCCTCCTTGGCCATCTCCACTTCGCATGCCCGGACACAGCTGCAGCCAGGCACTTCATCTTCGACGTCCACTTCGCCAGCATGAAGTGGGTTTGGGCCTGGATCCTCCGGCACATCCTCTCCGTCAGCTCCTCGATCCAATCAGCGGTCCCGGGGATGGGACTCTCCGGGCGCTACCGTCAGGTTGCTGTGACATCTTGCCGCATCAGTGTCCATAAACGGGTTTCTGCAGAGTCCTGGCGTCCCTGCACTTTATCAGCTCTGGTCACATGCCACTCCCTCACCTTCCCCCTTGGTTTTCCCACAGCAGTCTCCGGCTGCGTTCACAGGAAGGTGGGTGGAACTTCAGACTCGTACTCTTTTCGGTGATGAAGATGGCGAGGTTGTTGTTTTTGGTGCCAAAAATGGCGGGCAAGATGGCGGCGGTCCAAACATTTTAGCGTTTCACGGGTTAACAGTCCAGGAAAGGCGCACTTCACCCAGGTTAGTGGATGGGGTAAGAATCCTGTTCGTGACGCCAGAAAAGTTGTCTTGGGCGGGGGCGGAGACCACGGCAGGGGAGGGTACCTGAGGCGCTCGATCCGGGATCTTGGCTGTGGCTCAAGTGGCAGCCGGATCCTGGGCTCGTGCAGCAGCTCGCTGCCCACAAGTGTGTAAAAGGGGGTATTTACAGGGGAGAGAGTTTGTCAGTGACGCCACCCGTGGGTTGCGGTGATTTCTTGGTGACACCGCCGCTGCCTTTGTATGGGACGCCCGGGGCTTATGGAGCGGGGCAGAAGGATGGTATCCCCTCCACGGGTAGGGGAGGTGTAGTCCCTGGGCCCAGGTGTAGGTGGTGTGCAGTGCTGGGGCGCCGTCTGTAGGCTGGACCGGATGACACTGGTTTACTCACTGTTTAGAAATAAGTCACACAAAGTCCAAGTAGTAAACCAAGTGACGGATACTGGTAGCCTCCGGAGTGGTGTGTTCGAGTCCCGCACACCGGTTGACAGGACAAGGGCCCTTCCTCCTGCACTTCAGTGTTTTGTCTTGTGTATTGACTAGTCCGCATGAAACGGGAAAAGTCCGCTCCTGGTGTCTTTGCTGTGGGAGCTGTGGCCCGCGAGATCTGACCCTTGGGATTTTTGCAGGCACTTGCAGACGCCCTATTCCGTCTCGCTCTATCTGGGCTTACTGGTGCGACAAGACGTGGAATCTTGTCCCCTGCTGGTTAATCGGTAAGGTGCTTGAAGCTGTCCTCGCCCTGGGGTCCAGTCACCCCGACTGTGCACGGCCTCCGGACCAGATTCCCGCTGTCAGCACTGGTGGCCTACAACCCTGCCCTGGTCCACTTAAGGTCTCCTGCAAACGGATCTCCGTCGCCTGTGGCCCTGCTCTGCCCTCTGCCACCTAGTCAGCTCAGGTAGTCCGGTAGTTCGGGAGCTACAACCCCCGACTACCACTTCACTCCTCTCACTTCCTCTGTCTACTCACTAACTGACTTGTTCCCTCCCCTGACACCTCAGAACCCCTAGGTGGGCATCACTATCTGCCTGGCTCCACCCACTGGTGTGTCCCTCTTGTCCTTGGGGGGTGACTATCCTTTGTGGCTGGTGTTTGTACCTGTGTGTGGGTTGTGTTGGTAGGCAAGGAGGAGAGAGTCCTGCATCTGAAAGATGGATGCAGTCTCCTGTGACAACCTGGTTTTGCCAGTGCGTTACACTTTCTTAGATCCTTCCTTCCTTTGATCCTTCCTTCTCTACTTCCTTCCTTCCATCCTTCCTTTGATCCTCCTTCCTTCCTTTAATCCTTGCATACTTTGTTTCTTACTTTGATCCTTTCTTACATCCTTCCTTCCTTTGATCCTTCCTTAGAGCCTTCCTTCCTACAATCCTTCCTTCGATCCTCCTTCCTTCAATCATTCTTCCATTTGATCATTCCTTAGATCCTTCCTTCGATTCTTCTTTTGATCCGTTCTTCTTTCAATCTTTCCTTTGATCCTTCCTTCCTTCAATCCTTCTTTCAAACCTTCCTTCCGCCATTCTTTGATTCTTCCTTACTTTGATCCTTCCTTTCATACTTCACTTGATTCTGCCTTTGATCCTTCCCTTTGATCCCTCCTTTGATACATCCTTCCTTTGATCCTACCTTTGATCCTTCCTTCCTTCAATCTTCCTCCCTTTTATTCTTCCTTCCTTTTTTCCTTCAATCCTTCCTTTGATGCTTCCTTCCTTTGATTCTTTCTCCTTTCGATTCTTCCTTTGATCCATCCTTCCTTCGATCCTTCCTTCCTTCCTTTGGTCCTTCCTTCCTTCAATCTTTCCTTCCTTGGATCTTTCCTTCCTTCCCAAACCATTAAGAATCTCCCTTTTTGCTCCCCAAATACATGGGTAGGCCAGCTGTAACTCTTCCCTACCCAACTGCCTAAAGGTCACTCTTTCCTGCTCAATAACTGCCTAAAGGTCACATTTATTTTTTACAATAAAACACAGGTGCATATTGTCATACTAGACTCAACATTAGATCATACAATTTACCAGGAGACTAGCAATCACAGAAATTCAGGAAAAGGGTCAGCCATATCCAACTTTGATGTGGTCTGTAGTCATAAATCAGCTGAGAGGAGCTCAGAAAAGGATAGATAAGAGTTAACAACTCCCTGGCAGATTCTCAGTTAACTCATTCAGAAGCCAGCGCAACACCGAGGCTATAGAGGCAAACCGCACCATGCTTTTTTCTGACTAGAAGATGGGGTTAATATTTTGTATTCTCATATACCTTATCAGCATAGTCGTCATACCCCGGTGCCTTCTAACAATGGCTCTTGGAATAAATCAAATCAGGTAAAGTTGATCTCTGCTATGTTTGTACTTCAATATTTTTAATTTTACAGTTACTAAACAATATACATCCGCAATTATATGCCATGTAGTTCTGCAGTCACAGTTGATGGTCTATAGTTTGGGTCACAATGAATGACCCTGCACATTGTATAAAGCAGTTACATCATATTGTAATATGTTATAACACAATTAGGTCAATCTACCTATTGTTACTAAACACAATGTCCAGGAGTGTAAATTATCTGAGGATAATCCTGAGGTAATTATAGTTTGCACTTTGATCTCCTAGTTTCTTATGTTGGCCAAAGCCATACAGAGTCGATGGGCTCTGACTGGGATTTAAACCCATGACCTATTGCATTCCAAGCTAAAACCCTACCACTAGACCAACAAGAATAAGTCTTTTAACCATTGGCCAAAGCCATATAGAGTCAATGAGCTTTAACTGGGATTTAAATCCATGACCTATCGCATTCCAAGCTAGAAGCCTACCACTAGACCAACGAGGTAAGTTTTTTAACCATTGGCCAAAGCCATATAAAGTCAATGGACTCTGACTGGGATTTAAACCCATGACCTATCGCATTCCAAGCTAGAAGCCTACCACTAGACCAACGAGGTAAGTTTTTTAACCATTGGCCAAAGCCATATAAAGTCAATGGACTCTGACTGGGATTTAAACCCATGACCTATCGCATTCCAAGCTAGAAGCCTACCACTAGACCAACGAGGTAAGTTTTTTAACCATTGGCCAAAGCCATATAAAGTCAATGGACTCTGACTGGGATTTAAACCCATGACCTATCGCATTCCAAGCTAGAAGCCTACCACTAGACCAACGAGTAAGTTTTTTAACCATTGCCAAAGCCATATAGAGTCGATGGGCTCTGACTGGGATTTAAACCCATGAGCTATCGCATTCCAAGCTAGAAGCCTACCACTAGACCAACGAGGTAAGTTTTTTAACCATTAGCCAAAGCCATATAAAGTCGATGGACTCTGACTGGGATTTAAACCCATGAGCTATCGCATTCCAAGCTAGAAGCCTACCACTAGACCAATGAGTAAGTTTTTTAACCATTGGCCAAAGCCATATAAAGTCGATAGACTCTGACTGGGATTTAAATCCATGACCTATTGCATTCCAAGCAAGAAGCCTACCACTAGACCAACGAGGTAAGTTTTTTAACCATTGGCCAAAGCCATATAAAGTCGATGGACTCTGACTGGGATTTAAACCCATGACCTATCGCATTCCAAGCTAGAAGCCTACTACTATACAAACAAGAATAAGTCTTTTAACCATTGGCCAAAGCTATACAGAGTCGATGAGCTCTGACTGGGATTTAAATCCATGACCTATTGCATTCCAAGCAAGAAGCCTACCACTAGACCAACGAGATAAGTTTTTTAACCATTGGCCAAAGCCATATAGAGTCGATGAGCTCTGACTGGGATTTAAATCCACGAGCTATCGCATTCCAAGCAAGAAGCCTACCACTAGATCAACGAAGCTAAGTTTTTAACCATTGGCCAAAGCCATACAGAGTCGATGGGCTCTGACTGGGATTCAAATCCACGAGCAATCGCATTCCAAGCTAGAAGCCTACTACTAGACCAACAAGAATAAGTCTTTTAACCATTGGCCAAATCCATACAGAGTCGATGGGCTCTGACTGTGATTTAAACCCATGACCTATTGCATTCCAAGCAAGAAGCCTACCACTAGACCAACGAGGTAAGTTTTTTAACCATTGGCCAAAGCCATATAGAGTCGATGGGCTCTGACTGGGATTTAAACCCATGACCTATTGCATTCCAAGCTAGAAGCCTACTACTAGACCAACAAGAATAAGTCTTTTAACCATTGGCCAAAGCCATACAGAGTCAATGAGCTCTGACAGTGATTTAAACCCATGACCTATTGCATTCCAAGCAAGATGCCTACCACTAGACCAACGAGGTAAGTTTTTTAACCATTGCCCACAGCCAGAGTTAATGGGCTCTGACTGGGATTCAAATCCACGAGCTATCGCATTCCAATCAAGAAGCCTACCACTAGACCAACGAGGTAAGTTTTTTAACCATTGGCCACAGCCACAGTCGATGGGCGCTGACTGGGATTCAAATCTACGAGTTATCACATTCCAAGCAAGAAGCCTACCACTAGACCAACGAAGACAAGTTTATGTTGTTTGGTAAAATGACACAGTTTATACAATAAAATTAGATTAGATTTTTATTTTGCTTTTTATATTTTTATTACATAAAAAAATAGAAAGTATCAATTTTGCAACCCTAACCCTATCCACAACCCATAGTCTAACCCTAACCCTAAACTTCTTTGTTTCAGTGATAAAAGAAGTGTAGAAAATAATTTAAAAAATATAAAAGTCCTTAAGGAAGATACCAGATAAAAATCCCTGAGCTCTCCTGATGCTGCGGCTCCTTTCCATATTGTGCTGCGTGCACCAGTCCCATATTCCATGGAGGAAGAGGTGGCGAACCTAGGAGACAATTTGCCACCTGATGAAGAATGGGCAAAGACATGACTGGGACCCCTGCAAAAGTTCAAGAGACTTTGGGGGAAGTGCTCTCAGAAGAGAAAATAATAATGCCATCATGTTGAGGTTTCAAGAAACTGCAAAAAATTGACCAAGAAAAAAAAGTCATTAAATAATATATCTTTTTTAAATCGGCAAGAAGTTTTGCCTGAGGGTGAAAAGGGTTTTGACCTGGGAGGAAAAAGGATTTTGTCAAGGAGGAAAAATGTTTCTTTTCAAGGAGGAAAAAGGTTTTGTCAGGGGAGAAAAAAGGTTTTGAAAGGGGAGGAAGAAGGTTTTGCCAGGGAAGGGATAAGGTTTTTCTGGGGAGGAAAAAGATTTTGCCGTGGAGGAGAATGGTTTTGCCCGGGGAGGAAAAGGGTTTTGTAGAAGAAAAAGGTTTTGCCATGGGAGGAAGAAGGTTTTGCCAGAAGAAAAATGTTTTTCCACGAGAAGAAAAAGGTTTTTCCAGGAGAAAAAAAATGTTTGTCAAGGAGAAGAAAAAGTTTTGGCCAGGAGAAGAAAAAGGTTTTGCCATGGGAGGAAAAAGGTTTTGCCGTAATGGAAAACTGTTTTGCCGGGGAGGGAAATGTTTTTTCCTTTTGAGGAAAATGGGTTTGCCTAGGAAGAAAAAAGGGTTTGCCCAAGGAGAAAAAGTTTTTTTCTTGGAAGAAACATGGTTTTGCCCAAAGAGGAAAAAAAGTTTTGGGGGGAAGAAAAAAGGTTTGGTGGAAGGAAAAAGGATTTGTTTGAGGAGGAAAAAGTATTTTTACCAAGGAGGAAGATGGTTTTGCCAGGGGAGGAAAAGGGTTTTGCCATGGGAGGAAGAAGGTTTTGCCCAGGGAGGAAAAGGGTTTTGCCGGGGAGGAAAAATCTTTTGCCGGGATGGAAACAGGTTTTGCCGGGGAGGAAAATGTTTTTTTCCTTGGAGGAAAATGGTTTTGCCCAGGAAGAAAAAAGGGTTTGCCCAAGGAGAAAAAGTTTTTTTCTTGGAAGGAACATGGTTTTGCCCGAGGAGGAAAAAGGTTTTCTCAGGGCAGGAAAAATGTTTTGTTTGAGGAGGAAAAAGTATTTTTACCAAGGAGGAAGATGGCTTTGCCGGGGGAGGAAAAAGGTTTTGGCCGGGGAGGAAAAAGGTTTTGCCAGGAGAAGAAAAAGGTTTTGCCAGGAGAAGAAAAAGGTTTTGCCATGGGAGTAAAAGAGTTTTGCCGGGCAATAAAAATCTTTTGGCGGGATGGAAACAGGTTTTGCCGGGGAGGAAAATGTTTTTTTTTCCTTGGAAGAAAATGGTTTTGCCCAGGAAGAAAAAAGGGTTTGCCCAAGGAGAAAAAGTTTTTTTTCTTGGAAGGAACATCGTTTTGCCCGAGGAGGAAAAAGGTTTTCTCAGGGCAGGAAAAAGGTTTTGGGGGGAAGGAAAAAGGTTTTGTTTGAGGAGGAAAAGGGAAAAAGTAATTTTTACCAAGGAGGAAGATGGCTTTGCCGGAGGAGGAAAAAGGTTTTGGCCGGGGAGGAAAGAGGTTTTGCCTGAGGAAGAAAAATGTTTTGGCAGGAGAAGAAAATGGTTTTGCTATGAGAAGAAAAAGGTTTTGCCATGGGAGGAAAAAGGTTTTGCCAGGGGAGAATATTTTTTTTTTCCAAGGAAGAAGATGGTTTTGCTGAGGGAGGAAAAAGGTTTTCTAAAATATTTGCAGACATTTATTTTTAAATTGTATTTCATATTTCTGGGATACAAATACTCAAATATAAAATGTAGAAAGGGAGAACCATGAGACAAAAATGCTATATAAAATGTGAATATTTATTGTATATAGACACAATGACACAAATGAAATAACATAGAACCATATACTAAAAATGAGGATGATCCCAGTACAATAAAACTGGTAGGGCGTCTATGTCAACAAGGGATCACACATTATTAACTTAGGTGTATAAAATGCTATACTATGTAACTATATAAATAGATCCCTCTGTGTGTAATGACTCTATATAATATATAGGAATAGATCCCTCTGTGTGTAATGACTCTATATAATATATAGGAATAGATCCCTCTGTGTGTAATGACTCTATATAATATATAGGAATAGATCCCTCTGTGTGCAATGACTCTATATAATATATAGAAATAGATCCCTCTGTGTGTAATGACTATATAATATATAGGAATAGATCCCTCTTTGTGTAATGATTCTATATAATATATAGGAATAGACCCCTCTGTGTGTAATGACTCTATATAATATATAGAAATAGATCCCTCTGTGTGTAATGACTCTATATAATATATAGGAATAGATCCCTCTGTGTGTAATGACTCTATATAATATATAGGAATAGATCCCTCTGTGTGTAATGACTCTATATAATATATAGAAATAGATCCTCTGTGTGTAATGACTCTACATAATATATAGAAATAGATCCCTCTGTGTGTTATGACTCTATATAATATATAGAAGTAGATCCATCTGTGTGTAATGACTCTATATAATATATAGGAATAGATCCCTCTGTGTGTAATGACTCTATATAATATATAGAAATAGATCCTCTGTGTGTAATGACTCTACATAATATATAGAAATAGATCCCTCTGTGTGTTATGACTCTATATAATATATAGAAGTAGATCCATCTGTGTGTAATGACTCTATATAATATATAGGAATAGATCCCTCTCTGTGTAATGATTATATATAATATATAGGAATAGATCCCTCCGTGTGTAATGACTCTATATAATATATAGAAATAGATCCCTCTGTGTGTAATGACTCTATATAATATATAGGAATAGATCCCTCCGTGTGTAATTGTAATGGGGTCAACAAGTCCGACTGTATCCCTTCTGTAGAAATGGCTTTGAATACTGTTCCAGCAATTGCCCACAAGGGGGCAGCGTCGTACTGTACAACGACAAACACAGAGCTGGGAAATTCCCCACAGGAGCTGGTGTGTGAAAAACCAGAAGAGAAGACGCGGGAAAGTGGTGTTCAGCTCCGGAGCTCAGTGAGGAGAGTCCTGCGTGTGGTCTCCCTGAAGAGAGGGCTCGTTTTGCCGAAAAAGTCTTGGAGAAATCACCCGGTGAAAGCAGTTTCTGTCACTCCCAGTCTGCAGAACTTTGTTTTCCTCAGGGAGTTAACCGGACTACCGAGCACCGCCATCTGAGTGTAATTGCAGGGACTGTGACCTGCCTTCTTCTGCCCGGCGTGTTCCGGGACCAAAAGACTACTTATAATCCGTCACCAGCTGGGGAAGATAAAAGAAAAGAAAAGACCGAGGAGCTTCATCTCTCCAGCGCTGCACCGGGACCCATCACCGCGAGACCCCAGGCCTGCGACGTGGGAGCGACATCTTCTTTCGGGATAGACTGGTACGTGTTTGTAGGGAAAGTTAGGGAAAGTTGCCGCCATTTTTTTGTTGTTGTTTTTTTCTTGCTGCATACCCGGAAGGAGTGAAAGTCCAGGGGCTTCCTATACCCATGTGTGCAGATAGCTCAGTTGATTGTATTATAAACATGTTTCCTAGTAAAGAAATGTTACTACCGGTAAAATCTGAGTATGGGGATTTTGTTGGACTAGAGCATACACACACACCCGCGGCCCTACCACCGGTCGCTTCATGTGGCGTAGTCGGCAGGATGTGTGACCAACAAAATCATCCCCCGGTAGTAACTTATAACCAGACAGCTCCCCCGCCGTCTATTGTCAATCAGGTGAGGAAGTTTGACGGACGGAACTATCCTGTAACGGAATGGACTGAACAACTTAAGATAGTGGGGGAAATGTATAACACTGACCCTAAGACCTTAGCAGAAATGGCCATGCTAACACTAGAAGGGGAAGCGTGGACGACAGTCAGGCTGGAGACGGTTAGGGGCCAGCGTACGTTGGATGACTTAGTGCGGGTGCTGGAGAACACCTATGGACCGACCACATATGCGGGAACATTGCGCTATATGTTTTTCCGGCGGACGCAACTCGAGTCGGAGGACATCCCTCAATATGCCAATGCCCTTCAAGTGCTACTAGAACAAGCCTGTAGAAAAGAAGAACAGATAGCTAGTACGGGTACCCGTGACCTGGTGTTGAGAGATCAGTTTGTGACCGGATTGAGAGACCCGTACCTTAACCGCTCATTGCAAGATCTACTCCGGATAAATCCGGCCTTTACGTTCGCTGAGGCCAAACAAGAAGCTATAGAACGTTCAAGGGGGCCTGTCGTGGAGACACAGACATATACCGCGGCTTGCAGGTCCATATCTGATATCGGGACGCCGAACAGCAACACGGAGGAACTGAAACAGATGGTGGCAGAGTTGCAGAAACAGGTGTTACAGCTCACCTTAGATCAACAGGCGGGCCGGCAAGCGAGACAACAACCCAGCCGGCCGATGGGAAGATGCTGGACATGCGGCGATCCCCGCCATAGAGCCAACCGTTGCCCCCAGAACTTTCAAGCTCCTCCACAGTCCGATCTACCAGAACCAGCAAGTCAGGTCCCACAACAGAGGCCGCCTTTAAACTAGACGCCCCTGTCAAAGAGGCTCACTCGACAGGGGATGCCAAAGAGAGGGGTGTAGGAAAACAGAGCCAGCCACGGAACAAACTTGCATCAAATAGCCCCACCCTGGAAGTATTACTGGAAGGGATCGCCGTACAAGGGTTAATGGATACTGGGTCTCAGGTATCCACTATCTCCGAGCAGTTCTACGAAGAATGTCTAAAACCGCGAGTTGCCTATGACCCTGATACCGCCATCAAGATCAAAGCAGCCAATAATCTACCCATTCCGGTGTCGGGAGTTGCCTGGATGAACACCGAAATCTGTGGCCAAGATCTCGGGAAGAGAGGGATAATTGTGGTCAGGGAAGGCTTTGAACCAGAAACGCCCATGATTATTGGGATGAACATCTTGAAGGACCTGAATCTGGTGCTGTTTACCAAGAAGGGGCCCAAGTACTGGCAAGGAGTGACCGCACATAAGGCCACCCGCCGTGCCTTTCAACAAGTGGTCCGGACCTGCAACCTCCAGCGAATGACCGAAGAACAGCTGCCGCTGGCCACGGTCACCGTACCCCGCCATACTAGGATCACCTTACCAGCTGGAAAAGAGACAGTTATCTCACTACCCCTTGGCACCATGAGACAGTTTGAAGGCGTGGAGGTGCTGATTGAGCCGCGCTCCCCGAGGGAGGGGAAGCTGAACCCACTAGTCGCTCGAACTCTAGCAGTAGTGAGAAAGGGAAGAATTCCTGTCAGGCTGGGCAACACGGCTAATGTGAGCGTTGACCTAGAAGCCGGGACACAGCTCGGCCGAGTCTACGCTCTAACCGAAGAGGTGAACCCTATGAGCCCCCTCCAGTTTGTACCGTCTACAGAGGGAGACTGGACAGTGACGGTCTCTACCATGGCCGCTGTCGCGGGTGACACCAACGTGGGACGAGAACTCCGAGAGAAGTGTCAGTTGGACGTATCCCAATACTCCAAACGGGAGGTGTCTCAGGTGGAAGAGCTACTCCAAGAGCATCAGGCGTCCTTTGCCCGGCACGACACCGATTTTGGGTGCACCACCAGTATCAAACACGAGATCCCCACCGGTGACACTGCTCCTATCCGTGAAAGGTACCACCAAATTCCTCCCCAGCAATACCAAGAAGTGAAAAATCTCCTGAATTCCATGCTACACGCGGGAGTGGTACGGGAAAGCCAGAGCCCCTGGGCGGCGCCGGTAGTGTTAGTCAAGAAGAAGGACGGATCCCTGAGATTCTGTGTGGACTACCGCCGTTTGAATGCTTGCACCATCCGGGACTCGTACCCTCTGCCAAGGATCGAAGAATCCCTGACAGCCCTGAAGAAAGCCAAATACTTCTCCTCGTTGGATCTGGCCAGCGGATATTGGCAGGTACCTATGCATGAGAAAGATAGAGAGAAGACTGCTTTCATCTTACCCATGGGCCTGTACGAGTTTGACCGGATGCCCTTTGGTCTGAACAACGCGCCGGGGACTTTCCAGCGGCTGATGGAGCGCTGCTTGGGAGACTTCAACTTCGACTTCACCCTCATCTATCTGGACGACATTGTAGTCTATTCGGCCACATTTGAAGAACACCTGCAGCAGCTGGGCCGTGTGTTCAGTAGGTTGAGGGAACATGGCCTGAAGTTGAAACCCAACAAGTGCCGTCTTCTGCAGCCCGAGATCAATTACCTGGGCCACCGGATCTCAGCCGAAGGCGTCCAGCCATCTTCAGAGAAGATAGCCGCCGTACGGGATTGGCCGCAGCCCACAAACGTCAAGGAGGTCAGGGCTTTCCTGGGGTTGGCCGGCTACTACCGCCGGTTCGTCAAAAACTTCGCCCGGCTTGCTGCACCCTTGCAGGATCTGCTTCGAGGGACCACCAACAGCCCCAGAGGACGACTCATCCGCTGGGGACCCAGCCAGGAAGACTCCTTCCAAGCCCTAAAGGGTGCCTTAACGTCTCCCCCCATCCTGGCATATGCGGACTACAACCTGCCCTTCCAACTACACACCGATGCCAGTTTACAGGGTCTAGGGGCAGTACTTTCACAGGTCCAAGACGGCAAGGAACGGGTCATAGCCTATGCCAGTCGGTCCCTACATGAGGGCGAGAAGAACCCCACCAATTATAGCTCGTTCCGGCTGGAGCTGTTGGCCATAACGTGGGCTATGGCGGAGAAATTTGCAGGGTATCTCACGGGGACCGAAGTACTAGTCCTGACCGATAACAACCCGTTGGCCCATCTAGAAAATGCGAAGCTCGGAGTCATGGAGCAGCGTTGGATGGCTCGGCTCTCCAAGTTCAATTACAAGATCAAGTATCGGGCTGGCGCTGAGAACCAAAATGCGGACAGCCTGTCTAGAGTGTCATACCCCTTACTCAACCGAGACCGGGATGAAGAATTAGAAGGGGACGAGACACCTGACTTTGCAAAGCTCGCCCAACAGATGGTGGATCACCGCCAGCTCGTTGCTGGAACTCCGGTGGGAGTCGCCTTGCCACCCCAGGAGTGGTGCAGGATTCAGGACCAGAACCCCGATTGGGCTCTACTCAAACAATGGGTGAAACGGCAGCAGAAGCCTCCCGCCGATATACGGGCGCGACTGTCTACCGGGACCTTGACCCTGCTCAGCCAGTGGGACCGGCTGATTCTGAGAGAAGGAGTGCTATACCGGAAGGTTCTCTTGTCACACATGCTGGAAGAATGCGCACAAGTTGTAGTGCCTGAACAATTGGCCCGTGAGATGGTGGTCCAGGCCCACAAAAGGAATGGACACTTCGGAATGGACAAGACTTTTCGGTGGGTTCAACAGTCCATCTATTGTCCGGGGCTCCGCAAGCTGGTTGAAGACGTCTGCCAGACCTGTCGCACCTGTGAACTACACAAGTCCTCTGAGCAGCGTGCACCTGTTCAGACAATTAAAACATCCAGACCCCTTGAGCTGTTGATGGTGGATTATCTGCTGGTTGGGACGGCGAGCAGTGGCTATCAGTATTGTTTAGTCATGGTGGATCACTTCACAAAATTCGCTGTCGCTGTCGCTACCAAAGACCAGACGGCTGAATCGGCTGCTCGGGCCATCTGTCGACAGTTCATCCATGTCTACGGGTGCCCGGAGAGGTTGCACTCCGACCAGGGGGCTTGTTTCGAGGGCCGAGTCATCGAAGAGCTGCACCAGATGTATGGGATCCAGAAGTCGAGGACCACTCCTTATCACCCACAAGGGAACGGTGCATGTGAACGCTTCAACCGGACCCTACTCCAGCTGATCCGCACCTTGGCCGATGATAAGAAAGACCAATGGCCTCAATTCCTTCCTGATTTAGTATGGGCCTATAACAACCAGGTCCACTCTGTGACTGGCTACACCCCACACACCCTTCTCTTTGGTCGCCCCGGAAAAGGGGTCCATGACCTGAACCTATTTCGCCCTGGAGTTGACGTCTGCCATAACTACCCCTCCTGGCTAAATGCTCACCGACAGAAGATGGAGACGGTACACCGACTGGTGAGCAAACAAATCCGGGGCCAGATACATGCTGATCCACTCCCCGTGCAAGAGCAACCCTTGAAGTTGGGACAGCCAGTCCTGCTCCGTATCAAGAAGCCCCAAGGGAAACTTCGAGCCAAGTGGGAGACTGAGGTTTACCGGGTAATCGAACGCCCCTACCCCAACGGGCATGTATACCGAGTGCGGGGGGAAGACAATCACAGCATCCGCACTGTGCACCGAAATATGTTGCGGCCCTGCCGATCCCAGCCTGACTCCCCTACCACAGTACCCGGAGGGGATGACACTACCAACACGACTGACGACACGGACGTTTCCCGGCACAGTGATCACCTTGACTCTGAGATCAGTGACCCCCCTA